>NW_021298522.1:7160-10177 GCF_002162155.2 Triticum dicoccoides
TGCTGTAAGCATCCACAGAAAGTCGGCCTTGGGTGAAACTGCAAAATTCTTCACGTTTACGGTCCATGAGACCCTCCGGAATGTGATGTTCACAGAAAGCCTCACTGAACTCAGCCCAAGTAGTGACATGGCCCGCCGGGCGCATAGCTCCATAATTCTCCCACCATAGACTGGCGGGGCCTTCAAGATGATATGCAGCAAAGGTGACCTTGTCAGCCTCCGCTACCAGCGCGGAACGCAGTTTGTGAGAGATACTGCGAAGCCAGTCATCAGCGTCGAGAGGCTCGACGGAGTGGTGGAACGTGGGTGGATGCAATTTGATAAAATCACTGAGTGACACCACGTTAGTCCTCTGATGGTGTGCTGTGTTCTGTTCAATACGCTCCAACAAACGGTTGGTCTCCCGCTTGTTTCTCTCAGCTTCCATCATAACCTCGGCTAGTGAAGGGGGATGAGGCAGATTTGCATCCCTGACTTCACTGCCTTCGGCCTGCTCTTGAGAAGCAGGGTTAGCGCGCGTGTTGACCATCCTAGGAAAACAAGACAATGATTTAGTCAGGATGATAAAATTCCGACATAGGGTAGAAATGTAAGGAATAACTCGAAATGCAAGATGATCATCCGTATGACATGGTAGATACAGAAACTGCTTCTTTTATTCCATCGTCATACACACCATACAGGGTTTAGTACAAGACCAAACAAAGTACTATTACGGTGAAAGAGGATTACATCTCATCGGAGGCATTCCAAGCTCCTATACATTATTTTTCTACACCTCCGGAAGGAGTACAACTAGGTCATATCCCACGAGTCACGCGGGACGATAGAAGACACAGCTAGTGCGAACTAGTGATACTACCACTAACTCAGACCGATCCGTAGTAGTCCTCATAGAAGTCACCTCCATAGCCTGGAAGCTCAACATGATCATCCGGAAACAGACGATCTCGCGAAGCTTGTGGACCATAGGGGCTAGGATGAGGCCTTGGACCAATAGACGGTGGCCTGCGGGGCCCGCGAGGTGGGGTGATGCCTCCTACATCACACCAAACCATCACGTCTGGCAGAGCAGATCTCACAGGATAGAGATCGCGCATATCTGAGAATCCAGCTTGCACCGCCGGTGCGAACCGAGTCAAAGTGGCCCAGTGGTCAGCACGGGTATTGAAGAGCTCTAACCTCAAGGCCCGATTTTCACGGTCCTTATCCTCGAGCATCTCAGCAGTGGTGCGAGTCCGTGAATCCTCCTGGGTGGGGTCAGCATAAATAGCCTGGAGATACCCTTGTGCTCCCGGAAGTGATCCTGGCATATACCGGAAATCAGAGTCCCGAAATAGACCAGATCTGACTCGCATAATGGTCATCATAGAGTAGGCGGCGTCCTGCACAGCCATCTCAATGGTAACTCCGAGTCCATAAGAGCAGTGAAGAGGCTCGGTGGATCCAGGATAAGATGGAAATATCCTGACAGTGCAGAGATACTGGCTTTGATTAAAGTCTCGGAATTGCTCTTCGACCGTGTACTCAGGATACCAGCGGTATCCAGCCTCAGTCATTACCCTGACCAACTTGGCAGTATGGCCGGGTACATCTAGGCATCGAGTCAGGCGAACCACTTGATTGAGGTTGCGGGTGGCCATCTGAAAGCACAATCATAATGCAAGGGCATTAGAATTCTAGCGAAATTTCGGCAGCATAACAGCTGTAAATGCTCAAGAAGGATTTTGAGAAATTTGACAAAGGATTTCATACACACTCAACATCATCATATCAAAGTTCTGAATCCATTCTAGCAACATAATATGGTAGTAGAACTGAACTAGGCTTGTATCCATCAAACTTATAAGGTACTACTGATTAGTAACACGTGATCCTGATAGAGAGAACAGATCCTAATTCCTTATCCCCCGGTAGAAGAATGGACTGACTCAGATCAGAATGTCATAAGATAAAGGAGTAAAAAGAGCCTTACGTTCCAACCCACAAACAATTCCCCTACATATAACTAAAGAATTTCTAGACTCAACATCGACCAGTTTGGCTTGGAGAACCTACAGGCAGTCCGACTCTGATGCCAACGCTGTCAGGACCCCGACTCGATGTCACATCGATCTAGCCGGTAACACCTCATATCACTTTGCGGCCTCACGCACGGTATCCTCACGGGTGTCGCCTTACTTTTGCCCGGGACCGTTTGCGCCTTTTGGCTCACGTATATGATAGCGTCGCTAGCATCCATATGATAAAGAGCCCGGGCTGACATGACTAGTCGTAAACCCAAAGTGCCACAGACTTACAGGGACAGGCATCCATGACCCAGCTTCGAACGTGTCGGTCATCAGCAAGTGGGTCCGGGCTGTAGCACTGGGCTAGCAGGACTCCGGTAAACCGGGCTGTAGCGGGCTAACAGGACTCCGGTACTCAAAGCGTGACATTTCCCCGAAGGGACAGACACAGGAACGAAGAAGGACACATGCCGGTCAGCCTAGGTGTTCCAGAGCAGTAGCAAGCTACCATGGCTCAGCGGTAACACTAGGAGATATTTCCCGGTAAGAGAGGCTACTAAAGATAAACAACTAGATAGTCAGATCCCACACATACCAAGCATTTCAATCATACACACAATATGCTCGATATGTGCAAATACAACGAAGCATCACAACATGACTCTACGACACAAGTACCTTATTTAAGGCTCAGAGAGTCATACATAACATACACAAAGGTACGGGTCTCACGACCCAACATACAAGTCATACAGTCATACAAACTAGCAGCGGAAGTAACTCGTCTGAGTACAGACAACTAGTAAAATAAAAGAGGCTTGGGAAGCCTAGCTATACTACAAGGTCCTTCACAAGCTCAGGGTCACCACCTGGGTCTTTAGCCTACTCGTTGATGTCAACGTCTACATAGAACCCATCAGAAGGGGTTGCAGCGTCTTCTGTAAAAATGTAAATTATAGCAACATGAGTACAAAGGTACTCAGCAAGACTTACATCAGATCCTACATA
>NW_021298523.1:0-1031 GCF_002162155.2 Triticum dicoccoides
CCGTTGGATTCCCGTTGGAGTCCACTTCAGTAACTTCCTCCTTGAGGGTGCGGAGCACGATCGGGCGCCGGTCCTTCCGTTGCCTCTTCGGTTGGCTGCCATCTGTGCGTGCGCCGCCATCATCAGTGGTGGCATCCTCGGCGGCACCATCAATGGTGGCATCAGTGTGGTCATCCTCGGCGGCACCATCCGTGGTCTCAGGATCGGTGGGGAAGGCGGCGGCCTCATACAAGTGAGGTTGTTCCTCCATCTCCTGGGACAGCTCCCAGAATGCCTTGCCGCCCGAACCCCCGGCCTCATCGTTGTGGGCCATGTTTCTCTCTAAATAGAAACAAAGTTTGGTCAAAAAGTTGGTTATTGTCAAGGAACAAGATCATGGTCTCATCATTTAGGGTTTGTCGACACCGAGGCATCCTAAAATCTAAGCTTTTATCATTGAGGGTTTTTCGACGCCGAGGCACCCTAAAAGCCTAACCTTTCATCATTTCGGTTTTTATCGACACCGAGGCACCCTAAAAGCCATGCATTAGTCACAAGTACGCCAGGGCACTTGATCCTACTTAATTAACAACTAAGATACCCCGGCCCATGCATTAGTCACAAGTACCCCATATGTCCTATTTTTAGCAAAGTCATGCTAAAATTCACGGAAAATTTCAGCATGACCTTTGCTGAAAATAGGACATATGGAGTACCCGAATTTGCCGGAACGGAAGTTAATCGACATTCCGGCAAACTCAAGGGCCTCTCGGGGTACCTACAAAATCATTATCCCAGGTGGACATGGATGCAATGTCACATGTCACATGGATCCCACACCCACAGGAGCTGGTGAAGCTTCATGTGTATTTCACGAAAACCAGCCTGACTAAAGAGCTTTATGTAGAAAACAAATCACTCCACCAGCTCACACAGGATCATCCCTCTAAGCAATTACTCAAAATGGGCACTAGCAGCAAAATGAACATTTTACAATCTGAACTTTTTTTTGTCATCTATGTGCTCATTTAACTTTGATCCAAATAGTATCA
>NW_021298524.1:0-1306 GCF_002162155.2 Triticum dicoccoides
GCAATCGCTTTACCCAACTTTTGGAGTTACTTGACACCGCTGGTTGCCGATCACCGCCTGCTGCATGGTAAGACATTGTAAGACATTGATATTTGCTTTACTGTGAGCGTTTTACTACCACATCCTAGTAGTTATAGGAACATTATTTTTGGATTTTGTTTCTTGTTTCTACTAATCATGACAGGATCTAGAGTCAATCCATGGGCTTTGTCGATCGCGGGAGACGTGCCACCACCTATGCAAATTCCACAACGATCACGAGAGGTGCATAAACATCCAAATGCACATGATCAGGTTAATGTTTCTATACCATCATTTAATGGCCGTTTTAGACCTGCTTTATATATTGAATGGGAGTTCGACATAAATATTATATTTACTTCCCATAATTTTGATGAATGTAACAAAGTTAAGGTTGCGGTTGGTTCTTTCACTGGTTATGCTTTAGTTTGGTGGAGTGAATATTGTCGGTTACACCCTGATTATATACCTATTACTTGGGATGATTTGAAACTTGCCATGCGACATACATTCGTCCCCGCTTATTATACTCGTGACATGATTAAAAAGTTGCAACATTTAAAACAAGGTAGTGACACTGTAACGAAATATTATGATACTTTACAAACTACCTTGTTGCATTCCTCTTTAGAAGAAAGTGAAGAAGATTTTATGGATAGATTTTGGGGAGGATTAAACCCTGACATTCAGGAGATACTAATTCATGAAACATGTTATCCTATGGACCGTTTGTTTCGTCTTGCTTGCAAAGCTGAACAGGAGATAACAAGACGTGTTGCCCACAAGATAAAAAGGCGGAAGGTGCAAATCCCACGAGTTGCGACGGTTGTTCCTTCCACCACTGCGTCTCCTATGGCAACAACATCCATTGTTGAGAGCACTACATCAGCTCCACCATGTGACGTGTCGCCACCTAGAGTGCCTACATCATCTTTGTTGATCATCAGAGGTAATGACAAAGGTACCGATCTTCCACCTCCACATGAGTATGATGAATTCCTTGTCAATTTAAATGAACCATGCGATGAGCTACCCACTACTTTGATCACACCAGCTATCTTAGAGGACTATGTTCATGATTTGACTTTGCCATGTGATCAAACAATTTTGAGTGAACCCATTGAATTAACTATTGATGCAAAAGAACCATGTGAATCAGTGAAAAGATCAGATTTGGATCAAATACGTTTGAAAATAGTTGTGCCAATGTTTAATCATTTTGATATGACCTCTAATCTTGGTGATGGTTCATCACGGTTGGGATGGTTTAATGATGAGCATTGCC
>NW_021298525.1:0-37944 GCF_002162155.2 Triticum dicoccoides
GAACGATACAAGTTCCCCGCTGAATTTGAAAACACAAGCCTCAAAGGGAATAAAGTGAACAATGCTGCCCTCACGAAGATGAGCAAGGCCCTGTCTACTTGGAAAAGCAATGTGAAGAGAATGATCGAGAAAGGTGAGAGTTATCAGAAGATCAAGGAGAAAAATCCTTCGATCACCGAAGATGACTACAACGACTTCAAGATCAATTGCTCGAGCACCGCAAGCTCCCAATCAAGTGAGTGGGGGAAACAAATGCGGGAGCTGAACATAGGGGAACACACACTCGGTCCCGGCGGTTACAGAGTGGCGGAGCCTATATGGGACAAGGAGGAGGCGGACCGTGCCGAGCAAGGCCTACCGCCCCTCTTCGATAAATACGGTGACAAGCAGACCAGGAACTTTGTTAGGGCCCGGTACAAGAAGGACCCGAAAACAAAGGAGCTTACCACGCATCCGAAGACCAGGCAGCTTGAGCTTGTTCTGGTAAGGAATACACCCCTGCGTAATTAGCTCCATATGGTTGCATTCTAATTAATGAAGCCAAATTTCTAAATGGTTCACATTCCTTCCGCAGGCGACTGAAAGCAGTAGCGCGGGGTCGACTAAGAGCAACCCTTGGGACACCACTCTAAATAGGGGGTTGAATGTAATGAAGAACAAGGATAAGCTCAGTAAGCCGACGTCAGCTGGTCGTGTGGCCGGCAAAGGCTTGTCGACAAAATGGGGGTCATACTATACCGCTGGTGTGCGGAAGGAGAAAAAGACCATCTCGGAAAGCCAGGCGCGAGAGGTTCAAGAACTCAAGGCACAGGTGGCGCAGATTCCGGAGATTGTCCAAGAGCAAGTGGAACAACGACTCGGAGCGACGATCACCGCCCTTGTGCCTACCTTGATCTCGGGGTTGAGTGCGTGGATTGCGGGCGGCCAACAGGGGCCTCCCCCGATTCCTAGCTTCACGGCCAGCAACTCGCATAATGCGATGGCGGGGCCATTGGTGCCTCCGGCAGAGGCGGCATTGGTGTCTCCGACGCCGGCACGGGAGCTTAATGCACCCGGGTGTACGCCGGCCGGCACCTCTTCAGCAAGCGGCCCCTCCGTCAAATGCACGCCCGCCGTTGGCGGTGCCTCGACATTAGCTGAGCTCGACGCCATCATCACGGTAAGTAATTAAGCCTCTCTCGGCCGAGGACTTCATCTCCTTGCCTTTGACTGGGCATCCCTGACGCCCTACATGTTTTCGCAGGGCGCCGCCGATGTTCCGTGCACTCTCCTCCACTTCGTGAACAACGAGTTGGTCGATGTCGCCAAGGGCAAAATCGTTCAACCGGGCAACCCCTTGTTCCACGGTACCCAGATGCCACCCAACTTGTTTAGGGTTCAACTGGTTCGGGTGCTGCCAGGCTGCGACGACTTGTTAC
Source organism: Triticum dicoccoides (assembly GCF_002162155.2). Classification (NCBI taxonomy): domain Eukaryota; kingdom Viridiplantae; phylum Streptophyta; class Magnoliopsida; order Poales; family Poaceae; genus Triticum; species Triticum dicoccoides. The sequence continues at coordinate 1,419 of NW_021298525.1, forward strand.
CTCCGATTCGACCCGTCGGGGCCGACGATGAAGACGTGATGACCCTCAGCGCCTGCCTGAGCTGGCCCCTGCTTTGGCCGAAGAGCCAGATTCGTTTGGGGGCGGGGGACACCACCCCAAAGACAACACCGCCAGTCATGTCGACGCCAAGTCGACCCCATGGCAAGACCGCCGTAACGGTGTCGGACATCCCTATGCCACTGGATCCAAACATGCATATGGCACATGATCAGAACGACGACGACAACGACGATGATACATTTGGCAACGTCGATCAGTACTTTGCCGAACATGGGTACGATGGCGACTTCATGGGGCCTCCTTCTCAAGAACCAAACCCAACAAAAGACGTGTGCGATCTAGCTCGTACCGCGGAGAAGCCAAGTTGCAACAGGCGCCGTCTGGCGTTCAGCTCTCAGGAGACGCCTCCAGCTGCCGACTTCACCAAGCCTCAGATAGGCGAGGTGCGAAATATTATCAGCCCCAACACACTCAAGAAGGCGGTCTGTGAGCAGAACTCGGTCCCATTACAGGAGAAGAAGAAGGCACGCAAAATAAAGACTAAGAAGGGTGCGAGCCAGCCGGCACCGAGTACGATCCGTGCTCAGGACGGGCCACCTTCACCGCAGGATATCTCGAGGAGGGTGCATGTGGCGGGTAGGGCGATGCTACCGACAAATATGCTCAATGCTGCAACCGGTGCTATGCGGAGTCTGCATGACAGTGTTCTTGCTTTGGAGAAGCGGCGTCTCAGGGAGAAGGATGTGGCATACCCGGTTTTCGCGGCCAAGGTGCCAGAGGGCAAGGGCTTTGTGGATAACTCCATCGGGCGTACGATCGTCCTGTGTTTTGATGACATCCACGCTATGTTGAACCTTCATCCGCTGCACTACACCTTCGTTCGGCTATTTTCGCTGAGTATGGAGATGCGGATCATTCGCGACAAGACCCCGGACATCGTGATAGTCGACCCCTTCTACATGCGTGCCAAGATCTTGGGCAGCGTTGGGGACCGGCAAGTCGCGAGTTCTTACCTCGAAGGCGTCATTCTGGCAAACCAAGATAAGGATAACTTCCTCGTGCCTTACTTTCCCGAGTAAGTCCTCCCCTCAACCGGCCCGTAACATATGAATTCTTACATTTCGATCGTTTTTCTTTTAACATTCTGTGTTTTCTGCAGTGACACACGTTGCACGCTCATCCTCCTAAGCCCCAAATATTCCATGGCCACGTATTTCGACCCGGACCGTCAGTCGAACGTAGACTACACAAATGTCAAGAAGGTTCTTGATGATGTTCTCCCCGGCTACGCCCAATCTGGAGGCACCTTCACCAGGCCTATTCGTAAGTACGGCAAGCACGTGTTCTCCCACAATACGACGTTCTGCTGCGTCAAGCAGCCGCCTGGCGGTCAGAAGGGTGCCTACTACGCCATCCATCACATGTGGGCGATCGTACGGGACCATCATCAACTTCTGCTACCGAGTAAACTCAAAGATTGGGCCGCGAGCGTGTCGGCAATCCAGGACGCGGACCTCCGACAAGAATTCTTTCGCATCTAGTCGGAGTTTGCGGAAATCATCCATCAAGATGTCCTTCGTACCTCGGGGCAGTTCTACCTCAGAAATCAACCGTCCAACAGTGACATCGACACAATGCTACAAATGCAGGATGACAACGCCCGTTCTTTCATGACTCCCAAGATAGACGGCGGCTTCATCCACGCTCCGGTCCCTTGAGTCGAGTTGTCTAGTTCTGAAACATCGAGTGGCTCATGTTGTAATTAAACTTTAATGAACTTGTAGTATGTCTCTTTGGTTTCGAGAGTCGTTCAACTTAGATGTAATTGATGCTATTAATGTCTTGCTTTTCTCTTCCGATCGTTCTGTTGCATAATTATATATTGCTTATGTATTGTCTGTGAATTGGTACTAACGTTTCGTTTGGCTAGTGCATAGCGATGCCGACGTATGTCGTGTACAAGGGTAAGGTTCCCGGAGTCTACGATGACTGGGAGGAGTGTCAGAGACAGGTTCATCGATTCAGCGGTAATAGTTACAAAGGGTACACCACTAGGGCCGAGGCCGAATCTAGATACGCCCGCTATCTAGCGGGAGAGGGGAGGGAGCGTTGGAGGAACCGGATGAAGACGAGTTTCATCGTGATGACCGCAGCTCTCTTCTATGTGATGGTAGTTTAGATGATCGATATCGACTTGTAATGTGAAGACAAACTCGCTACTCGTGGTCTCGAGACTTGTAATATAATGTTCTATCTTTGTTCGGTCTTTTTAATTCGGAGACTAATATGATGAATTGTATTCGGAGACTAATATGATGAATTGTATTCAAAGACTAATCTTCAATTGTATTCGATGAATCTGTTGTTGATGTGTGCTGTCTATATTTTGTCAAATTATACATTTTGTAACCTGTGCAAAAAACAGAAAATAAAAAAATAAAAAAACCCTAATATTCATACTAATGGCGCATCACATGACAGTGCGCCATTAGTATGACAGTGCATACTAATGGCGCATCACTGGGTAGTGCGCCATTAGTATGCCGCGGTTACTAATGGCGCATCCAGTGGTGGTGCGCCATTAGTATGCCAAAGCACCTGGGTATACATGGCCCCTGGGAGGCATACTAATGGCGCACGCTGGCCTATACTAATGGCGCACCCGCGGTGCGCCATTAGTATACCAGATACTAATGGCGCACCAGGTGGTGCGCCATTAGTAAAAATTACTAATGGCGTGCTGTTAATGGCGCACCACAGATGCGCCATTAATGGCCATATTAGGTGCGCCATTAGTAGGGGTTTTTCTAGTAGTGTTTGGCAAAATGGCAAATACATCTGAAGATTTTGCATGCTGTGTAGTATGTAAAAGTCTGAAGTTCTTCTTTTACCTCCTTGTCCTTCTTGTGATCTGAGGAAGACGCGGCCTTGGCGAAACGCACCACAAAGACGTAGGGCGTGGGCACCATCAGGTTCCACTCCAGCCTGTTCAGGATGGCCTTCTCCATCTTCAGAATCTGCTCCCGGGTGTAGGCGCTGTCGGAGATCAAGATGAAATCATTCACCTGCAAGCGTGCGCACACAGCCAGCCAGCTCCCTGTCAAAATTCTCTGACCCCTTTGCTTTTACTTCTTCATAGCTAACAAGAGTTCAGGAAGGAAAAATTACTAAAGTTAGCTAAACATGTTGTGCTGCATAACAGATGTAGTAGTCATGTGAAAAATTACTATGAGATGTAAGATGTGTACTATGAGATGCATGCAACACAAACATGAGAAATATCCAGTAAAATACTGCTATCACTAAGCATGAATCTGAGTTTTATTCTGTCTAAGCTTGAAGCACTGCAATGGTTGAAGGAGAAGCTACAGAGGATATATATGGACCTAGTGAGCTACATATTCTTTGTACTTGTATATGAAGCAATCTGTAGTAGATGGGAACCACATGAAAATATTAACTTCCACTAGATATAAGCCTACCATTACTTAAGCCCAATAAAAGACTTGTAGATGCCTAAAAGGAAATATATGAGCCCAACATTACATTAATTGGCAAATATATGAGCCCGACATTACATAAACTGGCAGCAAGCAGTAGACACCATGCAAAATGTCATTAGCGGCAGCAAGCTGCACATTTTAACTAAACTGCACTTTGCATCATCTTTTCAGGCATAACATGGGAGTTTACTCTAATATGAGATCACTATGAATATAATGATGGAAACAAGTAATTTTTGTCCCTAATTGTAAGACATGCGGCAACACTCATATGATCAAAAAACTTCCTTCACAATGCAATATTTTGGGAATGGCGTAATCATACAACTTGTAAGAGATGGACTCAGGGATGGTAAGGAAACATCAGATGAGGGGAGGGGAAGGTGCAGACGCTTGTACTCGTTGCCAAGCAGAACGATCAGCTTCGCTATGACAGATTTGAGGACCCCCGTCGCCACGCTGACGAGAGCCGCCTCCATGGTCATGCTAGCTCAGAGCTCGGCCAGTCAACCGTGCGTGGAGCCGTGGAGGTCAGGTTGCTGAATGCACAGACAGTAAATAGCTAGCTCCAAATTGACAACCTGAAAAGAGGATTGGTTAGTACACTAGTAGGAGGATTGGTTAGTACACATGGAGCCCTAATCGAGTATCACCAGTAGGGACCACCAGTAGGGACCCATGTTACTTGACTAGTGTGTGCCACCAGTAGGGACCACTAGTAGGGACCCATGTTACTTGACTAGTTGTTCAAACACATGGGGCCCTATTCGAGTATCACCGGATAGAACTAGACAACAGATACAAAATGTTCTCAAAAAGACAGAACATTAACTAGTGTGTGCGGTACAGTGTGCCTAATGATTTAGTCTGCAGGGTTTAGATGCTACTAGTACACATGAATCCAACCACTCTGCTTCTACACAGTCATCAGGCTGTAGGGTCTCGTGACTTTTGTTCATCAGTCCAACAGCCTATTTACACTAAAACCAGCGCTACAGCAATAATAATCACAGGGAAGCCGATTTGGTTACCTGTTGGCGCAGCCACGGCCCCAGCCCTACAGCACCTCCATGAACTCCTTGGTGTCCGAGCCCGCGATGGTGCCCAGGTTGTTCACATGGTCTGCCACTTCAAAACAATCATTAGAGAAAATAGGTCTTTCCATAGAGGAGAGAGCATAGACTCGATCATCGGCCTTGTGCCAAATCCCCCATGTCTTCCCGTGACGGCCTTCACAACAATGACCTGCAAGCAAAACACACCAAAAACTAAGTCACACATGCATGCTACTAATCCACTGTCATGTAGTTGTTTGGTTATTATTTTAGATTAATATGAATAATTCAATATGTATTATCTGTTTTAAAAAATGAAGTAAATATGTTATGCTAGACTATTGTTTCAAACAAATATATTAAAATGTTAAATTTAACATGCTAGAAAATTAAAGTAGAGTGCCCAACACACACAGTGTAAGTAAGACTAGCATATAGTAGTTTGTCTTGTACAGAATGCTTCTAATCTAAGTAAGCATGAGAGTGTACGTGTTGGAGCTCCCTCGGCATCGCTGCTATCGTGTTTGACCAATGAAACAAAAGGTTACAGGGAGCTTTATTGTAATTGTCATGCTTTGTTGTAACTGGATTCACTATTTAGTCACAGGAATACAACACAGTTCAAGAAATACTCCACCAAAGACAAATCATAAATTAAACTACTGCAAGCAAGAAGAGATACAAAGAGGGAACTACTGCTTGCAAGCACTACTGCTTGCAAGTCCCAACTTAACAACAATTATCATCAATTTAGTTAATCGAAGATGCTACTCTAACTACTCCATTTTGCAAGATGCACGACTCACAACTCATGACATGATACTAAGAGAGAACATCATAGAGACTCAAGCAGATCCTAATATAAAGCTACTCAGTTGCTAGCAAGATGAATCAACAAGAACTCTACTTCAGCAATAAAGCAAGCAGAAGCACTACTCCAAGATGGCAGGCGTTGATACCCTATTCCACATAACTGGAGAAAGAAAGGCTCTTCCCACATGCCCAGTCAAGGGACATTGACAAGAATAATTTGGTTTCAGTAGGCTGCCAGAGCACAACAAGTAAAGCCCGAGCAAGGTCTCCCCGCCCAAACTACTAATCCCAGGATCATAAGGAACGGTTCTTGCCTTCCATAATCCACAGAAGAATAATTACACAGGCCCAAGCTCTAAACGCAATTGATCCAAGTTTGCACCCCTTGTGCAGATCTAAAATCATTTGCCAGACCTCACCAGAGCATTACGCAAACCAAATTTACACTAGGAATTCCCAAGGTGTCCATCAAGAGATGAAACAAAAGGAGGAGGACTCATTGGGTCGTCCAGGTCAACGCCCCTACCCCTGAATAAGAGGGCTCTCGTTCTTGTTACAGGCCACCCGCTCAAAGATATACTACGTACTCCATGGATCTCTAGATAACAATCTAAGCAGGAGGAGGAGGAGAAGGAGGAGGTTAATCGGGACTGACCGCGGCGTGGGGCTCGAAGGGGTGGTCCTCCTCGAGGTTGGCGACGAGGGAGGCGATGTCGTGGTCCTCGTAGCAGTAGGGGCTGGCAAAGTCGGGCCTGCCCACGTTCTCGTCGCTGTCCATGTCCAGCTCGTCCATCCCCGCCCGATCTGCGCCTGCCCGCATGCAAGAACCGGCAAATCAATTAGCCAACCAACCAACCAATCAAGCAATCAATCACGAAACCCAGCGCAGAGTGATTCGATCCAATCGATCCCGAGAGGGGGGAAGGGAGGGTACCGGCGTGGCCGAGCTGCGCGGTGTAGAATCGCTTGGCGATGGCCAGGCGCGAGATTAGCTGGCTGCAAGGAGCACGCATCCGGCCTGGGAGCTCGCTCCTTCCTTCCCAGGATGAACAGGGTCAGTGGATGGGAGCGTGAGGGGGAGGAGGAGCTGCTCGATCTGGGTAGGGAGAGAAGGAGAGAGGAGAGGGAGTTCGCCGGTGGGGGCGGCGGTGGCGAGGAAATCCACCGGAGGGAGGTGGCCGACACGGGCAGGAATGGAGATGGAGGCCGAGGCGGGAGGACGCAGGCAGGATTGGATCTGGGAGGGAGAAGGGGGCAGCGGCGGCTGGAGTGGGAGGGGATTTAGGGTTTGGGTGGTTGGGTTGTGGGTAGGACGAGGGGTGAGAAGGTGCGTGGGTGTGGGCCATTGGATCTGGGAGTATCCGACGGTCTGTGATGCTTGATCCGCGTGACATGCCAATAGACTAATTAGAACGAAGTATAGACTTTGATGATGTTATGACCTTCTAAATTGGTCGTAATTGATTAACAATAGGTAGATACTACCAGTCAGCCAGATGATTTTTCCTAGAAATCATCCGCCTGGCTAGCCGCCCGATCTGTCCATTGGTGGTCCTTCAATCACATCAATATGTCACGACAGCACCCAGCGTGAAAAAGCTTCAACGCAGCACCGATGACATCCCCATGAAGCTCCATTGCATCTCTTGACGGTGCTTCAAGAGTTCCAACGCAGCACTACGGCGCCCGATGAAGCTCCGTTGCAGCGTCGGGGAGATCCAACGCAGCACCACGACAATCGGCGGTAAGTTTCCTTCTCTTTTTTTGACAATGTTTGTTAAGGTTCCTCATAAGTAGTAGTATTGTTCCCTCGAATAACAGAAAATACATTTTCCATTTTTCGAGTGCCCAAAATGATTTTTTTTGTGAGTGACCTTCCATATATTTGTTTCAAATTTGAACCAAATCATTTTTCTAAAATACTAGGCCATATTTAATGCACAATTGACCAAATGGTTGGGTGTAAAAAGTTTTGATCCACCTCTGGTGAAAAAGACAAATTCCTGCTGATTCAGTTGGAAGCGGGTCAAATTTGAACTGTAGCTGCCTCATAGTTTGCTATTTATTTTTTCCAAAAATCATTACTAGGTACATAAGTATATTTTTAATCAGAGAAACACCAACAAAATTCCAAGATTCAACCACTAGCTAGGAACGGTCATTCCCGCCGTTTTGACCGCATTTTGAAACGGGCATAAAAAATTCAAAAAAAATCAAAAAATTGGGAAACCTTCGCATTGTGTCATCATATGTGGCCAAGTTCCTAGGAAAAATAACAAACTTGTAATACGGCAATTATTATAAAAAAGTGTTCTCAGAAACGAGCTATCATGTGTGGAGATCATTGGCTTTCAAGCCAAATGATCAATCTTATGGCCACATTCATGGCATAGTTTGTTCAAATGATCTCATATTGTGCACAAGAGTGCATATTGGAATGGCAAACAATGTTGTCTAAGGAAGTTTTCATTTTCGTTGGACGAAAAAACCATTTTCCATTTTTTGAGTGCCCGAAAGGAGGTTTTTTTGTGAAGGAACTACCAAATAATTGTTGCAAATTGGACCAAATCATTTTTATAAAATACTAGGCCATATTTAATGCACAATTGACCAAATGGTTGGGTGCAAAAAGTTTTGATCCACCTCTGGTGAAAAAGACAAATTTCCGCCGATTCAGTTGGAAGCGGGTCAAATTTGAACTGCAGCTGCCTCATAGTTTGCTATTTATTTTTTCCAAAAATCATTACTAGGTACATAAGTATATTTTTAATCAAAGAAACACCAACATAATTCCAAGATTCAACCACTAGCTAGGAACGGTCATTCCCGCCGTTTTGACCACATTTTGAAACGGGCATAAAAAATTCAAAAAAATCAAAAAATTGGGAAACCTTCGCATTGTGTCATCATATGTGGCCAAGTTCCTAGGAAAAATAACAAACTTGTAATACGACAATTATTATAAAAAAGTGTTCTCAGAAACGAGCTATCATGTGTGGAGATCATTGGCTTTCAAGCCAAATGATCAATCTTATGGCCACATTCATGGCATAGTTTGTTCAAATGATCTCATATTGTGCACAAGAGTGCATATTGGAATGGCAAACAATGTTGTCTAAGGAAGTTTTCATTTTCGTTGGACGAAAAAACCATTTTCCATTTTTTGAGTGCCCGAAAGGAGGTTTTTTTGTGAAGGAACTACCAAATAATTGTTGCAAAATTGGACCAAATCATTTTTATAAAATACTAGGCCATATTTAATGCAAAATTGACCAAATGGTTGGGTGCAAAAAGTTTTGATCCACCTCTGGTGAAAAAGACAAATTTCCGCCGATTCAGCTGGAAGCGGGTCAAATTTGAACTGCAGCTGCCTCATAGTTTGCTATTTAGTTTTTCCAAAAATCATTTCTAGGTAAATAAGTATATTTTTAATCAGAGAAACACCAACAAAATTCCAAGATTCAACCACTAGCTAGGAACGGTCATTCCCGCCGTTTTGACCGCATTTTGAAACGGGCATAAAAACTTCAAAAAAAATCAAAAAATTGGGAAACCTTCGCATTGTGTCATCATATGTGGCCAAGTTCCTAGGAAAAATAACAAACTTGTAATAGGGTAATTATTTTAAAAAAGTGTTCTCAGAAATGAGCTATCATGCGTGAAGATTCATGGCTTTCATGCCAAATGATCAATCTTATGGCCACATTCATGGCATAGTTTGTTCAAATGATCTCATATTGTGCACGAGGGTGCATCTTGGAATTCCAAACAATGTTGCCTAAGGAAGTTTTCATTTTCTTTGGACGAAAAAATCATTTTCCATTTTTCGAGTGCCCAAAGGGAGGTTTTTTTGTGAAGGAACTACCAAATAATTGTTGCAAAATTGGACCAAATCATTTTTATAAAATACTAGGCCATATTTAATGCACGATTGACAAAATGGTTGGGTGTAAAATGTTTTTATCCACCTCTCGTGAAAAAGACAAATTTCTGCCGATTCAGTTGGAAGCGGGTCAAATTTGAACTGCAGCTGCCTCATAGTTTGCTATTTATTTTTTCCAAAAATCATTTCTAGTTACATAAGTACCTATTTAATCATAAATACATGGTTTGGTGGCGATACGTCGAGGTTTGGGTGGTGGCCGAAGGCCCCAACTCTAGAGCGCGTAAACTCGCATGCCCGCCGCGTGGTCACCGCGTGACCGTGGTGTTGTCATGTGTTCTGGGCGGCCTAGGCATGTCTAGTGGGTTGGGCACTCCCCAGGTAGGTGCTAGGAAGAAACTTACAACATAAGATTCTCACGAGGAGACCGATCGATGCTCAAACATGAATTAGCAGCCAAGTGTTTGATTAGCGGTACGGGAAATGTACAAGGCTAATGGGTGTGAGTTTTGGCTGAGCATAATCAGTTACTAAGGAGACCGTCTTCACAAATTTTCAGCTCAAAAGGAGGAGCCTAGGTGGTACTTGCTTTGCAAACTACCACGCTGGACATGACTACGAATGTTGAAGCTCGGCTCAAAATAATAAATGGATTGAGCTGGCATTTGGTGGAGGATGATTATTTGGGCATAGGAAAGCACTGTAGAAAATGGATACTATTTGGACATGCCAAAGTAGTACTTCCTTCACAATGCTCTTCTATGGACAGAAACTTGGGAAAACTAGTGAGAGAGATTGGATGAATGAAATGAGCTCAAAATTGGTGTAGGTAAGTTACTTAGTTATGGTCATGCGCTGGTAAATTTTCAGATCATTTCGGTAAGCCTAGCTAGTACTTACTTCACAAAGCTTCTCTCGAGGTAGAAATTTTGGAAATTTCCCGAGAAAGATTTACTAGGAAAATTGAGCTGAATATTATCATGTGGCAATGATTTGGGTATGGAAGAGTGCCCGAAAAGTTTGAGGGTAATAGGAGGGGTCTATATAACACTTGCTTTGCAACGTGCCAATTTGGCCATAAAATATAAATTGAACCTGGGCTCACATAGATGATTTGACTGAGCTGCAATTTGGAGGAGGGTGATAATTTGGGCATATGAAGGAACAGTATAAATTTCATGTCATTTAGAGATATAAAAAAGGTACTTCCTTCACAATGCTTCTAGGTGGACAAAAACTTTGGAAATTTGCCGAAGAAGATTTGCTAGGCAAATGGAGCTGAATTTTGTCATGCGGTAATGATTTGGATAGAAAAGAGTGCCGAAAAATACCAAGGGAAATCAAGAATATATAAATAGCACTTCCTTCATAAAGTGTTGTTGTGAACAGAATAGGAAAATGAATATTGTTGAATTAGTTTTGAACTAGGCAAGGAAGGATTTTTACATATTTGATGAAGATATGCCCCAAAGAATTTATAGGAATTTTGGGAATGATAGAAATATAGGTTGCTTCACAACCTAGGGCAAAAATTGCCACATGGACATGACACATAGGCAAAACTGATGAGATGACGCCTAGTCATCACAACACACCACAATCTACAAGGCTATGACCATCTATATTGGTCATTAACAACTAGAAATAAGGCAGCGGACTAGCACTGTTTGCTTTGTGACCATTTCGTGTAAGGAAATTACGACCTTTCTGACCAAAATGGTCGCAATGGTTTAGGGTTTGGAGCCCTCTGAACAGCTTTTGACCAATTGGTCTAAAATGGTCATAAATTTATGACCAATTCTTCGAGGGTCACTGACAGAAGGTCATAAGTTGACATATTTCTTGTAGTGATGGGAGGCAATGACCCTTTTGTGGTAGCGACAGCACTAGTGGAAGACTTCTTTTCCGTCTGCATAGATTCGGTCATCGTACTGCAGATTCCAAAGCCATCGTCGTCGTACTGTGTTCTTTTCCAAGTCAGTCGTGCTCCTTTCCAAGCCATATATTTCTTCTATCGAAAGTTTGGTACCACGAGTCAGAATCATTCACACAAGCATCCTCTCACTGTCACTGAAACCCAGCAATAGGCTAAAATGAATTAATTTGTAGTACGTACTATACTACACTACTAGCGAGCAGACTACCACGAGTAGATCCAAATTTGAACATGTCCACCGTACTCGTACTAGAATGGCATGCATTTTCTCTTAGCCCACCTTTCCATGATTTTTTGTCTATGTTCGCAGAAACATGTTGATTTTTTACTATATTATGGTCAAGTATCAAGACATATATAGCTTGAAAAACGATCTTATATGTGGGGTGGAGGGAGTAATTTGTTAGACATATCAGTTAAACAAGGAAATGTGGGGCGACATAATCAAGATAAAAGATTTCATATGTATTTTTCATTTATAAATGTTCCTTATTATACAAAGAAAAAGAGTGTGAATTAACTCTGGGAACATACACGACCGGCAGGCGCGATGGTTGGGACGAGCACGGCGGCCGAGGCAACGGGCCAGCAGCCGGGGAAGGGCGGACGGCAGGCGCGGTGGTCGGGACGAGCGCGGCAGCCGAGGCGACGGGCCGGCAGCCGAGGACGGGTGAACGGGAGCGATTCATGAAGGTTTCGATGGCAGTTGGCCAACGGTCTTTTGTGTATACAGTGCACCTTCGGATTGTCTCCAAAATCCTTATTTTCACGGGTTTGGTCGGGATGTTTTCTGTGTCCTTTCAAAAAATTTACGGGTCTCAGTTGTTTATGGGTTCTATTCCGGTCGCTTTTTTCGGCTGAAACTGTAAACTGACGGTTATTTTACAGCTTCGTGCATTTTAAAGCCTTATACAATGGGAGGTGTTTAGGGAAGGTGCTTAGAAAAATAAATTAGGCTTTTTTAAGCATCGATGCTTATTTGTACAGAATAGATGCTTAACTAAACGTCTCTTCTATAGAAATAGGCACCGGTGCTTCAGAAAAATTCGATTTATTTTTTTAAGCATCTCTTAAGCACTTTCCATTGTACAAGGTCTAAAAGGTCTGCTAGAGATGCTTTGAAAGAAGCAGAATCGAATTGGCTGATAATTTCAATTACTTGTACAGTGATGATGTTTAGTGGTTTAAATCCTTTTTTCTTTGCGTGGATATGTTTATAGTAGTTAAAGTTATGCATGAACTCGGTATAATATTACAGTACAAACTGGAAATCGCTGTTCAGAACTAAAAAATACAGTGGCTGAAGTTATATAGAACCGTGTGACAAAAACATCTGTTGTTTCATGAGTACTGTAAGTGGAGTATATTGTGAATGTGATGTGAGAAAAAAATTGTTGCTGCACGCTGTGGAACCCTTTGCTTAGCATGAGAGGCCCATTGGTCCCGGTTCATCCCACCAACCGGGACCAAAAGGTCCAGATGAACCGGGACCAATGGCCCATGTGCCCTGGCCGGCCCCTGGGCTCACGAACCGAGACCAATGCCCACATTGATCCCGGTTCTGGACTGAACCGGGACTAATGGGCTGACCCGGCCTGGACCAAAGCCCTGTTTTCTACTAGTGGTTGCAGGTGTCTTGTTTATGCCCAACACCGGCAGTAAATTATGGCAATGGTGTTGGGGAATTCACCGGTCACCGTGGTTTTGGAGGACGATGACCATGAGAAAATGGTGGATGTTGGCAATGGCAAAGAGGTCGAGATGGAGGATCCTGCCAATGACGAAGCAACCAGCGTGGTGGTCAGGGCTCCTGAACCAGACTGCCCAAGGAGGTCGACGATCCTCAAGGCTACCACCGCTCGAAGCGCCTCCAAGCTTGCCCCTGGTAGGCTCTCTCTGCTGCTTGTTGGTTGAATATATGTAAGTGGAATAACCCCCCCCCCCCGCCGCGTTAGTGAAAATCCTACGCAATCTCATTCAAACCCCTCAAATCCCTAATCAAATATGCTTTGCTTGGTCCCAAATTGAAGCCTACAAGTAGATTCTATGCCTAAATTGGGGTGTGAACTGTATCATCAATGCGTAAATCGATGCCATCTAGGACAGAGGGCTTACCGCCATTGACGAACACATGCCTGAGGAGTGATGACGCCGGTGCTCGCCATCCAGATATTGGCTCCGATACTCACAGTCACTACTCGTCGTTCAGATCTTGTGCTCGCCGTCGCCGATGAGAGAGGGGAGAAAGGGGAGAGTGGGCGGTGAGAGAAGAGTGGGGAAATTTATGGCACAACTTCAGGAAATGACGCACTGTCTCCGGGCATCCCCCCCCCAGCGCGCGCTCAACCGCATCCACCCATGTGCCTAGAGTTTCATCGTCGGAGCCTTGCTCTGGAATACAGGCCTGACCGAGGCTAATGTAGTGTATCAAACACATCCTAAGAGCATCTCTAGCAGACCCCTTAAAACCGCGATCCGTATGAGTGTTTTAAGGGCCGAGAAAAACGCCTTATAAGAGACGTTTTTAGCTATGGCCGAATAGAGCCCGTATAATCAACCCATAAAAAAATATTCTCTAAATATACCATCTTGTTTCTCATGCCCTTCTCATCTCGACCTCCGCCCCCTCGGCATGTGCGCATCCTGTCTCCGCGACCGCCTCCTCATGCTCGCCACAGAGCGCAACCGGGCCGGGGCCAACAACAGTTTCGACTGCAGTAGTTGCCACCGCCGAGGCGTTCGCGGCTGACTCGCATGAAGCTAGCTAGCTAGCTAGCAACTCGAGCGGGTGGAGAGCTATCTAGCTAGCTAAATCGAGCGGACGAAGAGCTATAGCTAGCAAGCTATCTGAATCGATTCCAGTAGACTGACATAGCTAGCTTCTCTGTCCGGGCGGGCGGCGGCAGGCACGGTGGTCGGGATGAGTACGGTGGCCGGGGACGAGCGGAGGGGAGCGATTCATGAAGGTTCCGACGGCAGTTGGCCAACGGTCTTTTGTGTATACAAAGCACCTTTGGGTTGTCTCCAAAATCCTTATTTTCACGGGTTTCACCAGGATGTTTTCAGCACCCTTTCAAAAAATTTACTGGTCGGAGTCGTTTATGGGTTCTATTCCGGTCGCTTTTTTCGCCTAAAACTGTAAACTGGCGGTTATTTTACAGTTTCGTGCGTTTTAAGGGTTATGCTAGAGATGCTCTAAAAGAGGCAGAGTCCAATTGGCTGGTAATTTCAATTACTTGTACAGTGATGATGTTTAGTGGTTTAAGTCTTTTTTTCTTTGCGTGGATATGTTTATAGTAGTTAAAGTTATGCATGAACTCGGTATAATATTGCAGTGCAAATTGGAAATCGCTGTTCAGAAAGACAAATTTCAGTGACTAAAGTTATAAAGAACCGTGTGACAAAAAACTTTGTTGTTTCATGAGTACTGTAGTGGAGTATATTGTGAATGTGATATGAGAAGAAATTTTGTTTTCTGCACGCTGTGGAACCTTTTGCTTAGCATGGGAGGCAATGACCCTTTTGTGGTAGCGAGAACACTAGTGGAAGACTTCTTTTCCGTCTGCATATATTCGGTCATCGTACTGCAGATTCCAAAGCCATCGTCGTCGTACTGTGTTCTTTTCCAAGTCAGTCGTGCTCCTTTCCAAGCCATATATTTCTTCTATCGAAAGTTTGGTACCTCGAGTCAGAATCATTCACACAAGCATCCTCTCACTGTCGCTGAAACCCAGCAATAGGCTAAAATGAATTAATTTGTGGTACGTACTATACTACACTACTAGCGAGCAGACTACCACGAGTAGATCCAAATTTGAACATGTCCACCGTACTCGTACTAGAATGGCATGCATTTTCTCTTAGCCCACCTTTCCATGATTTTTTTTCTATGTTCGCAGAAACATGTTGATTTTTTACTATATTATGGTCAAGTATCAAGACATATATAGCTTGAAAAACGATCTTATATGTGGGGTGGAGGGAGTAATTTGTTAGACATATCAGTTAAACAAGGAAATGTGGGGCGACATAATCAAGATAAAAGATTTCATATATATTTTTCATTTATAAATGTTCCTTATTATACAAAGAAAAAGAGTGTGAATTAACTCTGGGAACATACACGGCCGGCAGGCGCGGTGGTTGGGACGAGCACGGCGGCCGAGGCGACGGGCCAGCAGCCGGGGACGGGCGGACGGCAGGCGCGGTGGTCGGGATGAGCGTGGCAGCCGAGCCGACGGGCCGGCAGCCGAGGACGGGCGAACGGGAGCGATTCATGAAGGTTTCGATGGCAGTTGTCCAACGGTCTTTTGTGTATACAGTGCACCTTCGGATTGTCTCCAAAATCCTTATTTTCACGGGTTTGGTCTAGTAAGCCTCTAGTTGACTAGCTCGTTGATCAACAGATAGTCATGGTTTTCTGACTATGGACATTGGATGTCATTGATTACGAGATCACATCATTAGGAGAATGATGTGATGGACAAGACCCAATCCTAAACATAGCACAAGATCGTATAGTTCGTTTGCTAGAGTTTTCCAATGTCAAGTATCCTTTCCTTAGACCATGAGATAGTGTAACTCCCGGATACCGTAGGAGTGCTTTGGGTATACCAAACGTCACAACGTAACTGGGTGACTATAAAGGTATACTACGGGTATCTCCGAAAGTGTCTTTTGGGTTGACACGAATCAAGACTGGGATTTGTCACTCCGTATGATGGAGAGGTATCACTGGGCCCACTCGGTAATGCATCATCATTATGAGCTCAAAGTGACCAAGTGTCTGGTCACGGGATCATGCATTACGGTACGAGTAAAGTGACTTGCCGGTAACGAGATTGAACGAGGTATTGGGATACCGACGATCGAATCTCGGGCAAGTAACATACCGATTGACGAAGGGAATTGTATACGGGGTTGCTTGAATCCTCGACATCGTGGTTCATCCGATGAGATCATCGAGGAGCATGTGGGAGCTAACATGGGTATCCAGACCCCGCTGTTGGTTATTGACCGGAGAGCAATCTCGGTTATGTCTACATGTCTCCCGAACCCGTAGGGTCTACACACTTAAGGTTCGGTGATGCTAGGGTTGTAGGGATATGTATATGCAGTAACCAGAATGTTGTTCGGAGTCCCGGATGAGATCCCGGATGTTACAAGGAGTTCCGGAATGGTCCGGAGGTAAAGAATTATATAGAGGAAGTGCTATTTCGGCCATCGGGACAAGTTTCGGGGTCACCGGTATTGTACCGGGACCACCGGAAGGGTCCCGGGGGTCCACCGGGTGGGGCCACCTATCCTGGAGGGCCCCATGAGCTGAAGTGGGAAGGGATCCAGCCCAAAGTGGGCTGGGGCGCCACTTCCCCTAGGGCCCATGCGCCTAGGGTGGGGGGAAACCCTAAAGGGGGGCGCCCCCTTGCTTGGGGGGCAAGCCCCCCACCCCTTGGCCGCCGCCCCCCTAGGAGATTGCATCTCCTAGGGCCGACGCCCCCCCTTAGGCCCCCCTATATATAGTGGGGGGGGGGATGGAGGACCTCTCACCTTTGCCTTTGGTGCCTCCCTCTCCCTCTCCAACACATCCTCCTCCTCCTCCATAGAGCTTGGAGAAGCCCTGCCGGAGTACTGCAGCTCCATCACCACCACGCCGTCATGCTGCTGCTGGAGCCATCTTCCTCAACTTCTCCTTGCCCCTTGCTGGATCAAGAAGAAGGAGACGTCACACTGACCGTACGTGTGTTGAACACGGAGGTTCCGTCCGTTCGGCGCTAGGATTTCCGGTGATTTGGATCACGTCGAGTACGACATCCTCATCCCCGTTCTTTGAACGCTTCCGCGCGTGATTTACAAAGGTATGTAGATGCAATCCGATCACTCGTTGCTAGATGAACTCATAGATGGATCTTGGTGAAACCGTAGGAAAATTTTTGTTTTCTGCAACGTTCCCCAACAGTTTCACCCCTCAATCATTGAGCAATGGCTAGGGGAAAGTTACTGGAGGTAGAAGAGGCTCAGGAGTAGCTGTGGTAAAAAGTTGAGGCCATGGAGATTAGTGGAAGAGGTCAAAGTAATGCTTTTGGAAAATTTGTAGAAGGTGTTTGATGTTGGTTTGGGCTATCAAATGGATTCCAATTGGCATGAGACTAAACAGGATCAAATGGCATATGAAAATGAGCCAGATCACCAATTTTGAGCTCATTTGAGAAAAGTTCACAATGTAACTTTTGTAAACCCTAGAAATCAACAAAAATGGACTTGCTTAGATCTAGCTAAGCTAAACTCTTCTCCTTGGTGCACCACTTAGTGTAGTGTCATCATTTGGGTATTTGATCATGTCCACTAAGTTTGGAATCAAATGGAGAAAGTTGGCAATGTAGAGTTGTTCAAACTTGGATATGGACAGAGATGGTTTTGGGGCACTTTTGTGAACCAAAACAGTTTGGATTGAGCTGAAACTCTGCAAGGTCATGCTATTATGCATATGTGACCTGCTAGAATTTTCCTGGATTTATTTGAAAATATTTCTTGTAGAAATATTTCAAATATTTGAAATGGACAGAAATGGTTTTGGAGGGTTTTGCCCAATATTTTGAACATGACCATGTGTTGAAACTCTTATATATGGAAAATATATGTCCACTGAGTATCCCTGATTTTTCCCAAATATTTTTAAAGCTTTAAAATAATTTTAACCTATTAAAACCATTTCTGGCCTGACAAAAAAGCCTTTAAATAAAATAGTAAAATAACTTCTAAAATTATATTATTGTGGTTCACGGGAGTCCTATAACTAATAGGTTTCAAATTTACCTTTTGAAAGATTTTTCACACCACAAATCAAGTACTTGTAGTGCAAATATCAATCCAGGGGTTTTTGAAAAACTAATTTTTGAAAATACTATTTGGCCAAATTATTTTTGTAAGAAAATACTATACTGTTCTATACACATGGTATGATCATTGGGCAGAAGTTTGGAGTAAGGGGATGAAGTATAGAAGGTGAAGCTATGTTGACCTTAAAGAGCACTTGAAAACATAGAGAAAAAGACCAACTCAAATAAAAAGCCAATAATGCAAAAGTTTTTGTCAAACCACACTTTATCATGATTTATTAGCTTAAGTGTTGTGGCATGAAAATCAGGGTGTGATAGACCTACCCCCCTTACAAGAATCTCGTCCCCGAGATTCCCAAACTAGGCGTGGAAAGGAATACAAAAACTGGATCTTGGGGTAGTCTTCACGTCCTCATACTGCTTGTGCCTCCGAGTGGTGCTCCATTGAACCTTGAAGTATTGTATGGCGTGGCTTCATGTATAACGCTCTTCTTGATCTAGGTTGCTAAATGGGTCTCTCATAGTGGGTCAGGCTAAGGTGGGGGTCGATGGCTCGGTGATAGATGTCCTCGTAGAGATCGTGCTTGTTAGGAAGTTGAAAACATTTCCGGAGTGGTGTCGTGTGGAAAAACGTTGTGCACAGTGGGTGACTCGGGTGGTAACTCTAGCTGCTAGCCGTCTATTCTTCGTCTTGTAGTGACCTCGGAGGGGGTTGTTAAATCTTGGTGTGAGCTTCCCTTTGACATGGAAATGCTTGGTTCCTTTGAGAGAAGTGGCTTGCAGATACACCTGGTCTTCGACGCGGATGTTTACTTCTTGACGACGGTGGTTGGTGTAGTTCTTCCTTCTAGACATGGCAGTCTTAAAATGTCTTCAAACCAGTTGAATGACTCTTCTTCCATTTTCGGGTAGAAAAGTATGTCACCAAATAAAGATGACAACTAACTTGTCCAAGTACTCCATGAAGTCTATGGGGTACGCAAAGTAGGCTGGGGTATTGGTGGTGGTCTCGATTAAGCATTGGCAAAGGTCTTCTCATCCTAGGGCCAAAGCCCGTGGTCATGATCTGACCATGTTGTGGCTTGGTAGGGTTTAAGGGCTTGAAGGATTCTAGTGTGTGGGTGAACGCTTATCATCTTATCCTTAAGCACGGTTTCTGAGATGCCAATTGTTCTATCTAGCCTCCAAACAAATCACATTATATTATCAAAAGAATCATCTTGTATAGGTCAACTCCAATCATCACTCATGCTATGCATATCCTCATGGCTCCCGAGAGGGGTTCTAACAAAATCATACATTTCAACTATACCCAAACTCATATGCATGGCTATCCCTAAAAATTCATGGGTAGAGCATACAAGCTTCCAAGCTTGAATTAAACATGACAGTCGCAGTGCTCAGCCTATTCCCCCAAGGTCCAAGATAGTGCATCTCCATCCTAAGAAAACATGTCGTATGCCACTCCAAGATCTTCTATTCTTCCTATGAATCAACTCCAAGAGCCCATTAACTTCCATTAATCATGACATAACTCATTAATTCTATAAATCCAACGCATATGCCCGTGTTCCACATGATTTCCTAAAGTCCCTATAATCCCCAATACTTGAAAGGGTTGTCTCTACTTTAGTAAGTCTACCAATTTCCATTATCATGGTCAAGTAAACTCCAAGGTCGGGCTTATATAGATCCCTAAATCATCTCCGACAATTAATCCAATCTCTTAGTTTATCGTTCACCGAGAAACATGGTATCATGATCAAGATCATTAGTCTAAATCCAATTTACTCCCAACCATGTAAAATTACTCTGTATCGATACTCCACTAGGATAACCTATTTAATCCAAATCTCATGTACCGCGAGAATTCCTACCATTCTTCCAAGTCATTATCGTATTGCCAACTATCTTCTATCAATATCCCCTGGCTAAGAAAAATCCTTATACTCCCAAGAATTTCAGCTTGCGATCATAATTGTCCTACTAAATCCAATTTACTTTTGGGCAATGAAAGTTATGCTACTCTATTAACTAATCCCACCAAGTTCATCTACCAACATGAAAGCCTTATAATCCACCGAAGTGTCTCAGATAATTCCTCAAGATCTCTGATATAAACTCATCAAGTCATTCGTCATCTATTCCTATATCCTCAAATTGGTCTTTCCTATGGCATCGTTGGTTTTGGTGCTATCTTAAGATGATAATGAGTTCGTTCACTATGCCCACTAGTTCCATCAAACCCAGTGTTGTGCAAGGCTACGGAGGCTTAACTGGTTCTCTCAATTTGCAGGTTAAGATCATGGTTAAGGATTCGAGGGAGGTCTTGAGGGGTCTAGGGATGGGTTTCTGATCCTTGAGGGGTAAACATAACTCTACGGGGTTGCACTGGGTCGAGGAGGTTGCAGCAAAAGGTCTTCAGTGCTAGTTGGTCACCGAGGTAGACTCCTTGGTGCATCTTGTCTTGATGGTCCTTAGTTGATGAGAGAGATGAGAGGGAAAAGTAGCATAGAGGAGGGAAATGCCAAAAAAGGGGGTTCTATAGTGCTAATGCAAACAAACAGGTGCAAAAAGGGCCAAACAAAAGAAAACAAGGAAGGTGATATAGTCGCGTACTTGTTGCCTAGGGAAAAAGTGTGACTGAGATCAAAACACAAACAAATATAAACAAGCAACACACAATCATGGTTCTATTTGAACCATCATACGGACTCGACTGCGCATAGGGGGTACATGACTCATCCTACCCTAGGGGTTCTCGGACTAAGTAGTCGCGCTCTGCTCCGTGTCTCATACAGTCTTCTGGGTTTTCCTTGATGTCGCTGCGTCTCTTGTAGTTGTTCGATGAAATGATCCATGTTGAGCCTGAAGAGTCTTCAACATCTTCTCGCCTGTTGAAGTGATGGGGTGAAGGTGGCTCCTCATAGCTGGCGTTGACTTGGTCTCCTCTTGTCTTCTTATTCATGACAATCCTTTTTGCATTCTAAGGCATCGGCGGTTCCAGGTGGAAATCCTTTATGCAATGATATTAACAAGGCATAGTAGAGGTCCAATCTATCGGACACATTGTTGACAATATCGTCACCAAGAGCGGGGGATGAAGAGACCCATTTTCCTGCTCACTATAGTGAGGCAGACCAAATGGCAAGGTTCTCATCCATCGTTGGTTGCCGATACAACAACGGTAGTGACAGGGTTACTATATTAGCGATGTATATCATGATCTTGCATATCCTATGCCCTGATCATTGTAGGCTAAGGTCACATCATCTTGGGGTAGTGTCAAGGGTGTCGCCATCTTCTGGGTATTCATGTCCTCATTCCTTGAGGATGTATATTTTGTTGGTATCATCTTCTCGAGGTGTCGCCAATCTCGTGTTTAGAAGATGTGGGTGAATGTCTGACAAGGCATCTTCCTTCTAGATTATCCCCGAGGATTACAAGGAACCCAGTGGTTAGGGGCATAAGGGTTCTACCGACCAAAAGATTTGAAGGGGAAGAGATCAGTAAGGAAAGTATACCTTAGTTTTCAAAGAGCTGAGAAGGGAAGAAAAGTATAGATAGTTCTGAAAACTAGTAATAGTTTTGGAAATAGTTTTAACCCTAACTAACGACCATGCTAACTAAGGCTTCCTATAGTCAGGATGGCTCTGATACCAACTCTGTGGGGACCCCGACTCATAAGTCGAGATCACCGAATGCACGTTTACAGTGATCCCAGAGATCAATGCTCACTGAACACACATAAGCTGAATAACAAGAGTCTCACATCCATACATACTGTCTTACACAAATTATGACCATTATGGTCAAGCCTTACATTGATAAAGCCTTAAGGGCTAAACATCAAATGAAACATAAGCAGCGGAAATCTTCATCGGTTAAGTAGAACCTATGCCATCTTCCTTAACCCCACAGGCATTCTGACTGGGAAGCGTCCTAGTTCGCGTGTTCGTCACCAAAGAACTCTTCCTCAAACTCCTGCTCTTCCATGCCTGGTCAATTAAATAACCAGTGGCAAGCCAATGAGTACTTTGAATGTACTCGCAAGCAACCTATGATTTGGTTCAAAGTAACAATGCAATTGTGCAACAAGTAAGCAACCTAGCTTCACCCAAGTTGAGGTGTCCTATCAACTTGTGAGATATAAATCAATGGACATGGGTAACCTTGAGAACAGGTTACAGATATCAACATAAATAGAGTTTGGATCAATGCCATTTCATTCAACATGTCAAGTCACCACCTTGACACAAACAGTTCTCTTCACACACACATGCACCGAGATTGTAAAATTTCTGGACATAGTTTAAGTAGCACCTCCCAACTGTCCATGACCGTGGACATGGCTATTCGAATAGTTTGACACTCTGCAGAGGTTGTGCACTTTACCCACAAGATCCGGGAAGCTTTCGTGGAGTCCACGATCCCGCAATACCTCAAGTACTCGTGGGAAGCACCCGATCATTATCTTTTCCTAGACGACACTAACATAGGGTCCACTCGTTGATACACGGCCCTCGTGTATAAGCAAAAGATCGTGGGACTCTGCCCTTTTCACATTATCACGCATACACGAAGGGACCAACGGTGTGTCTGGTGCCCTGTGAAAACAGTCATGGCCGCCTATCCAAGCATGACCCCGTCCCGAGAGGGACCTCAAGTCACCCCTGTCACTAGTAATGTTGGCACCATGCTAGTATCAGCCTAAGTAATCAATAATGCCCCGTCCCATAAAAGGGTAGAGTGGTTGCACATGTTTGGTTGGGACGGTAATCACACATAAATCTAATCCATCATTTTACACACACACACCAAAAGCTCTCTTCGGTACACCACTTCTTCCTCAAGTGGTGACCTTAGTTCAACATCTCCCAAGGGCATTAGGAGCACTCGATGGGGTTTTTGAAAGAATGTAACCACGAAGAGTTCATGGTACACATAAATCATTATGCATCAACTAGTCTCTCGACATTGCATTTATGAACAAGGTAAATTCATGAGTAGGGCTATGCATCATGTGGTGGTTCACAACAAGTTTACCACCGTCATATTTCATCATCATGCAATCGGAAAAATGGTACTGATGAACAAGGGGGTGTCATGGTCAAAGGGTTGCTTGCCTTGATTGGCTTGGTCTTCAAGGTCTTCAAATCCTTCTCTTTCTTCTTCTTCAGAAATTTCGTCAAATACGGGATCTAATTGTCGCAAGAAAATAACGGAAAAATAAGACAATAATAAAAACAGGAAAGTCAAAGTGCTCAAAAAAATGTCAACTTATTTTTGTAAAATACTAGGAGGAAAACTAAGAAGGGGGAAATTCCTAGTTTTGGATTTGGACTTAAGGAATAGTGGAAATGGATTTTCAAAGAAGGATTTAAATGCTCAAATTTGAATTTGAATTTAGATAGTACAGAAAAGTGTGATGGATGTGTATGAAAGTTACATCAATAAATAGGTGGGATTATTCTAAGATTTTAGGAGTTAGAATTATTCCATTTGGATAAATATTTTATCTTGTGGAATTTTTTATAAAACAGACAGAAAAAGAAAAAGAAAAGTGGCACTGTGCCACTGGGCCAGAAACGCCACAGTGCAGCAGGCCCGGTGAGGTCTTTGTCGTTGTTGTGGGTTACGGGGGCGCGCGTGGGCGTGTCTGGGGTGCTTGTGGGTTTGGTCCGGAGCGAGGTAAAGAAGAGAGAGGGAGCAGGAGGGGCCAGAGGCGCCACGCATGTGTGCACGTTTACTGGTGCGCTCGGGCGGTCGTCGCGCGTGCGAGCTGGGCGAGAGGAGGGAGAAAGAGGAGGGGAACAGAGGCGTGTCATGCTGCGATGTCGAGGAGCATCGGCTGGCGTGAGGGGGAGAGCCGAGGTGGCCGGAGGTGCTTGGCAGGGGGCGGCTACAGTGCGGGAGCACACTGTAGCACGCTCCAGAGCACCCAAATGGTCGGCATGGCCATTTTCTATGCAAAGTGAGCATGGCCAAAAGTGTCTGGTAGCTCTAGGGGGAAGTAAAGAAGTGGGCTATGGCCTTGGATGCCCTGGGAGCCACTGGAGTGAGGATGGAGGTTGAGGGAGAGAGAGAAGCTGTTATCTAGGGATGTAAATGGGGGTGTTTCACCCCTCAATCATTGAGCAATGACTAGGGGAAAGTTACTGGAGGTAGAAGAGGGTCAGGAGTAGCTGTGGTAATAAGTTGAGGCCATGGAGATTAGTGGAAGAGGTCAAAGTAATGCTTTTGGAAAATTTGTAGAAGGTGTGTGATGTTGGTTTGGGCTATCAAATGGATTCCATTTGGCATGAGACTTAATAGGATCAAATGGCATATGAAAATGAGCCTGATCACCAATTTTGAGCTCATTTGAGAAAAGTTCACAATGTAACTTTTGTAAACCCTGGAAATCAACAAAAATGGACTTGCTTAGATCTAGCTAAGCTAAACTCTTCTCCTTGGTGCACCACTTAGTGTAGTGTCATCATTTGGGTATTTGAGCATGTCCATAAAGTTTGGGACCAAATGGAGAAAGTTGGCAATGTAGAGTTGTTCAAACTTGGATCTGGACAGAGATGGTTTTGGGGCACTTTCGTGAACCAAATCAGTTTGGATTGAGCTGAAACTCTGCAAGGTCATGCTATTATGCATATGTGACTTGCTAGAGTTTTCCTGGATTTATTTGAACATATTTCTTTTAGAAATATTTCAAATATTTGAAATGGACAGAAATGGTTTTGGAGGGTTTTGCCCAATATTTTGAACATGACCATGTCTTGAAACGCTTATATATGGAAAATATATGTCCATTGAGTTTCCTTGATTTTTCACAAATATTTTTAAAGCTTTAAAATAATTTTAACCTATTAAAGACCATTTCTGGCCCTAAGCAAAAGCCTTTAAATAAAATAGTAAAATAACTTTTAAAATTATATTATTGTGGTTCATGGGAGTCCTATACCTAATAGGTTTCAAATTTACCTTTTGAAAGATTTTTCACACCCCAAATCAAGTACTTGCAATGCAAATCTCAATTCAGGTGTTTTTGGAAAACTAATTTTTGAAGAGACTTGGAAAGATATCAAATCATGAATATAAGAATTCAGAGAAGAACCAAATACTATTCATAGATAATCTGATCATAAATCCACAATTCATCGGATGTCGGCAAACACACCGCAAAAGAATGTTACATCGAATAGATCTCCAAGAACATCGAGGAGGACATGGTATTGAGAATCAAAGAGAGAGAGAAGAAGCCAGCTAGCTAGTAACTATGGACCCGAAGGTCTGTGGTAAACTACTCATGGTTCATCGGAGAGGTAATGGTGTTGATGTAGAAGCCCTCCGTGATCGAATGCCCCACCGGCAGATCATCGAAAAAGGCCCCAAGATGGGATCTCATGGGTACAGAAGGTTGCGGCGGTGGAAAAGTGGTTTCATGGCTCCCCCGATGTTTTTAGGGTATAAGAGTATATATAGGCAAAGGAACTAGGTCAGGGGAGCCACGAGGGGCCTGTCGGTGTCAAAACCGGCGGATCTCGGGTAGGGGGTCCCGATCTGTGCGTCTTAGGCTAATGGTAACAGGAGGCAAGGGACACAATGTTTACCCAGGTTTGGGCCCTCTTGATGGAGGTAAAACCCTACTTCCTGCTTGATTGATATTGATGATATGAGTGTTACAAGAGTTGATCTACCACGAGATCGTAGAGGCTAAACCCTAGAAGCTAGCCTATGATGATTATGATTCTGTCTCTAAGGACTTAACCCTCTGGTTTATATAGACACCGGAGAGGGTTAGGGTTTACATGGAGTCGGTTACAAAGAAGGAAATATAATATCCGGATCGCCAAGCTTGTCTTCCACGCAAAGGAGAGTCCCATCCGGACACGGAACGAAGTCTTGAGTCTTGTATCTTCACGATCCAACAGTCGGGCCAAAGTATATAGTCCGGCTATCCGGATACCCCCTAATCCAGGACTCCCTTAGTAGCCCCTGAACCAGGCTTTAATGACGATGAGTCCGGTGCGCAGTTCTATCTTCGACATTGCAAGGCGGGTTCCATCTCTGAATACTCCATATTCATTACCAAACACTTAGATCGTGTCCGGATTTGCAAGATGATCTTCACATACCACCGTAGAGAGAATGATATTTCACAAGTGTAATCTGCTGACAACTTTAGACAAAGCAACATGACACTACGGTCGGGTCATTATTCGAACCGTTTTCCCACAACCAGCCATAGCGCATACTGCGAGGCGGTTTCCTCGGCACGTCTTGTCAAAGCAGAGATCACGTCCCCTTATCACAGGATTTTCATCAATACGGGCATGGGTAACCCAACCACACAATCAATCATGGCGCTTGGGAAATAAGCGATTCTCAACAAGAAAGTGGGGAGGCGCACCGTTCTTGTCGCTCTATAAAGGGATAAGGATTCCCCATTTTCACCCACACCTTCTTCCTCCTTTGCTTATCCATTCTCACACCCTCGAGCTCCAGTGCCCTAGTTCACACTTTCTCCGCACAGCCAAACATGTCCGGAGTAGGAGGTAAGTGGGTGGCCTCCACCGTGAAGGAGGAGCATACTGCGAAGCTCCGGGCGGACGGATACTTGGCCGCAGACATCGCGCACCGGCTACGGACGAAGGGCAGATCCTTCCAACTCCGGAACCCCACGAGAGGGTCGTATTCCACGCCCACTTCATCCGTGGACTGGGATTTCCACTTCATCCCTTTGTCCGACGGCTCAGGTTCTACTACGGGCTATATTTCCATGATCTAGCCCCAAATTTCGTCCTCAACATCTCAGCGTTTATCATCGTGTGCGAGGCCTTCCTCCGCATCAAGCCTCACTTCGGCTTGTGGCTACGAATCTTCTGCGTGAAGCCGAAGATCGTGAGCGGCCAGCAAGCAAAGTGCGGAGGCGCCATGGTGGGCAAGATGCCCAACATCACCTGGCTTGACGGCTCCTTCGCGGAGACCGTGAAAGGGTGGCAATCGGGGTGGTTCTACGTCACCAAGCCGCGCAACGCTAACTGGGCGGCGGCCCCCGAATTCCGATCCAGAATTCCCATGCGGCTCACCTCCTGGGAAAAGAAGGGCCTGGCATGGGGCGAGCCTGCGGAGCTGACCGGACTTCAGAACTGCATCAAGAACATGAAGGACAAGAAAATCAAACTTGTCAATGTGGTCCAGGTCATGCTTGTCCGCCGGATTCTTTCGTGCCAAAGACGGGCATTTAATCTGTAGGAGTTCGTCCCGGTCGAACACCAGATGCTTCAAAAGCTCTATGGCATGACACACAAGGGCGCATGGAAGGCGCTATTTAAGGCCTCCAAAATACCTCCTCCCACATCCGAGGACCGCGGACTTCACGCCACGTGGCTCCCCCGTCCGGTGAGTTTTCTGACTACCACCGGATGTAGTTTTTCCCAATGTACTCATGGGGGAATCTTAAGTCATTGTGTGTATTTGATCAGGAGTACATGGAGACAGCGGAGCGGATTGACTGTCCGGCTCCACTGCCAGAAGGTCCAGCAGATGCTCTCCTGACGGAGATGCTAGTCCCGGTGCCCTACAAGGCGCCAGAAAAGAAGGCCGAAAAGAAGGCCCCGGGGACCAGGAAGGGTCTCCGGCGTAAGGTCGTACCGGATGCCTTATCCGAAGACGATGAGGCACACTCCTCCCCCGAAAGGGAGGAGGAAGAGGAAAGGGCCGCCCCATCCGGAGAGGACGAGGGGCCAAGGAAGGCGGCCCAGGGGACCGGGAAGGGTCCCCGGCGCAAGGCCATCATACCTTCGTCGTCCGAAGACGACAAGGCAGATTCCTCCCGTGAAGGTGGGGGAAACACGAAGAAACTCTGCCTCCCCGCACTGGGGAGGAGAAGAAGAGGAAATCCGCCCCGGAGGGGGAGGCTAGGACGCCCAAGAAGGGAAAGGCATCCCTTCCGGATTACTCCGCCACGGCCGCCTATAGCGAGGAGGAGTGGCTGCCCAGGGGGAAGCCCCTAGTAAGATCGTAAGTATCCGCACTCTGTTGTACTTTAGTACGACTTTGCTTCATAGTCTGCTATAACGCCGAACACGTATATGCAGTCCGGCCAGGGTCCATCCCGAGGTATCCTCTTCGGATGGGTCCTTGAGTGATTCGGCGATGAACTCGCTCCCGACGGCCACTACCCCTCGGCCTGCGAACGACGCGGAGGTGTTGTCCCATAGGTTCCCCGAGTAGGGGGAGGTGACTCTGGAGACGCCCCAAGGCGAAATCCCAGATGCTGGGTATGCGGGGCGTAAGATCCCCGCGGATTGTGCCGATGATAGCCGCGGCAAGCCGGGTTCTCAGCCGGACTACAAGAACCTCTAATGGTTCTGGATTCGGGCAGGTGGCCCCTCGCTAGGAGGGCGAGTCGTCTGTGCCGATGACTTCCGTTACGCCAGAGGCGTCGGATAGTCTGTTGGAAGCGCTTCGCGGGGCTTGCATGGATGAAGAGCACCGTACTCTTATGAGTGTGGTGATTCAGAAGGTTCTGTCTGCCAAGAGCAGACTAACCGAAGCCTGCACCAGCCTCCTGACAGGCTTTGAGGTAAGTAATCAAAAATGTGTGAAAGTATCACCCAATAGGTAGTAGCCCCTGATACTCTGTTTGGTGTTCGGAACGAAAAGCCAAACGGAGGGTCGATTATAATCCGCAGGAGTCTAATAGTAGGTGTGCATGTGAATAAGCAGGCGGTGTTGCTTGCCGCTGCTGCCTGCACGGCCGAGCTCGCCGGACTTAAACGGGACCTGGAGCAGGCGCAGGGAGAGCTCGGCCTCACGAAGAGGCAGCTCGAGGAGAACAAAGGTGAGTGATACCCCGTTCGCATATCATAAATAATAGACAAAATTGGTGATTCTAACGACAAAGCGTCATGACTTTGTAATAGGGGCCACAACCGAAGTGGCGTCCCTGAAGAAAGCGATGTCCGAGGCTGAAGACAAGGCGGCCATGGAGCACATTGAGCGCGAAAAGCAGAATGTCAGGGTGGGCGAGGTACAGCAAGAGCTCCAGGAGCTCGGCAAGAAGTTCGAGTCCTTGGAGCGTGACCTCAAGACGAAGGAGTCTGAGCTTGCGAAGGCCCTTGCGAGTGCGAAAGACGCCAAGGCCGAGGCCGAAAAGGCCCAGCAGGAAATCTAGGCGGCAAGAAGATAGTGGCGAGTAAGACATTCTTTATGCAAAGCAAGCATGTGGAGGAGGCGTTTCTCTTACTTACCCAAATTCGGAGCTCTCCAGGGGCATTCACAGATCTGCCACGCAGCGTATCAGATGTCGCGGAGTTCTACCGTGCCGAGGAAGGGAGCTCGACGGAGAAGCTGTTCTGGTCCCAATATGCTGGAGCCGAACACCTGATGCCTCTGAGTGACCAATTGAAGCAATTGGTTGAACTCCACAGGGCGGCCGAAGTGGCTATGAAAGATTTCATAGTCCGGATGTGGCCTGGTGAGCCCTTGCCTGCCAGCTACTTCAGCCTGATAAAGTGGATGGTAAATGAGTGTCTGCGGTTGAGGTGATCAAGCGATCCGTTTGCATTGAGGGTGCCCGCCGGGCCTTTGCCCGTGCGAAGGTGCATTGGGGCAAGCTGGATGTGGAGAAGTTGGTGAAGGACGGGCCGCCGGAGGGCAAGGCGCATCGCTATCCCGAAAAATATTATGATGGCATTATGAAAGGTGCTCGTCTCGTGGCCAATGAATGTACCAAGGACATGATCCTTGAGTAAATGTACTTCTGTCTTTGTTGTAATATAAAGACGAAGTTACTTGCGCTATATAGCGCTTTTTGATTTAAAATATTACCTTCTGTGCGGCTGTTTATAAAATTCTGAAAGTAGGCCAGTCGTCGGCTTCCGCCCCCACATAACTAGTACCGGGGTGTTTCTGGAAAAACCCAGACACTCTTTATCCAAATTTTTGGTCCCTGAAGGAGGTGTTTGGCGCAGCGAACAAGGCAATCGGACTACGCGCCTTTATAACTTTCACTTAGCCATAGAAGTCTACAATTTTAAATTTCGGCGAAGACCCTAGAATTCGGAAAGCCGAATTGGGGCGCTATATACGCCTAAATCGGACAAAGCCGATTCCTCGCCTAAAGCGGAAAAAAATATTTAAGGATTTTAAGACCTCTCGAATAGCGACCAGCTCTCGCCGCATCATGCCGGTCAGTTTTCGGCTTTCTCTACTGAGGTGCTCGTCCGGAAGAACCGGAACACAATTGCAGTAGTTCTCCCTGCGCTACCTTAGCCGATATGACGGAACGTAAGGTGCCAAAACAAGGGAGCCGGGCAAACCCAACTATTGACCCAAGACATGATTTAGAGCTGATGCATATAGTGCTATAAGTTCAGGGTGCCGCACTGTTGAAAGTGTCCGGACTTGTCTTGCCGTGTTATGGGGTGCCATAAGGAGCCCCTGGAAAACTAAACGTACCAAGGTGTACGGATGCAATATTAAATAAACATTTATAGAAAAAATGTGCAAATAGGAATAATAAGCTGACGCTATATATTATCTCCCATTGATAAATAATACGTCTAAGCGTATGTTTACAATGTGTTAAGCAGAAGTAAATAGGACTATTTCACATGTCCCATCCAAGGGCGGGCTGCATGTAGGTATAAAAAACAGGTATAACGATCGTGAACAGATTCCACCTGGGTATTCCCTTTGTGCGCAAAGCCTTTTGCCACCTTGGTTTTTTCTCCTGTGCAAGTCCGACAATCCGGCTCTTCTGAAGAGGCTGCCCGAAAGCAGTATCCTGAAAGGTAAAAGGGGGGGTTATTAAAGTATGTTGTGGCTAAGCCGCACTGTTTGACTGAGTCCCTTGTTGTGCCTCCGCCTATGCCCATGGTATTTTTAGTGCGTAATTGTGTATGCGCGACACGAATGCTGTCTTGATGGTGCTAGAGCGGAGGCCGGACTGCTAGTCGTGCTCTTGGCGTGCCTGGCGATCTTGTTGTGGGGTACTCCGGACTCGCTTGACGGTGTTCGGGGTTGTAGTCGCTGGATTGGTGGTTTGCCGGGGAAGGCCACATTGTACTTCCGCCGCTAGGGCTGCAGTATGCTCTTCTGTACGCAGAGAGTGGTCCATGTTTCCGTTGACTGTTATGACCCCGCACGGTCCTGGCATCTTTAGCTTGAGGTATGCATAGTGTGGTACCGCATTGAATCGAGTGAATGCGGTTCTTCCAAGTAGTGCGTGATAACCACTGTGGAAAGGGACGATATCAAAGATTAACTCCTCACTTCGGAAGTTATCCGGAGATCCGAAGACCACTTCTAGTGTTATGGAGCCCGTGCAACGGGCCTCTACTCCTGGAATTACACCTTTGAAGGTGGTTTTGGTGGGCTTGATCCTTGAAGGGCCGGTGCCCATTTTGCGCACTGTGTCCTGATAAAGCAGGTTCAGGCTGCTGCTACCATCCATAAGGACACGCGTGAGGTGGAATCCGTCGATTATTGGGTCTAGGACCAATGCGGCTAAACCGCTGTGACAGATGCTGGTAGGGTGATCCCTACGATCGAAGGTGATCGGACAGGCTGACCATGGGTTGAATTTTGGGGCGACTGGCTCCATCGCATAGACGTCCCGTAGTGCTCGCTTCCATTCCCGTTTGGGAATATGGGTGGCGTAGATCATGTTGACCGTTTTCACCTGGGGAGGAAATTTCTTCTATCCTCCTGTGTTCGGACGCCGGGGCTCCTCGTCATCGTCGCTGTGTTGCCCCTTGTCCTTGTTTTCGGCTTTTATTTTACCAGCCTATTTGAACACACAACAGTCTCTGTTAGTGTGGTTTGCTGGCTTATCCGGGGTGCCATGAATTTGGCACGATCGTTCAAGTATGCGGTCCAGACTGGATGTTCCCTAATTGTTTCTTTTGAACGACTTTTTCCGCTGATCGGATTTGGAGCCACTGAATCCAGCATTGACTGCCGTGTCTTCAGTGTTGTCGCCGTTGTTCCGTCGCTTATGTCTGTTGCGTTGTGGCTTGCCGTTATGTCGCAGACATCTGAGGTGCCGGAATTTATAGACGTGGTGCTACTGCGGGCCAGCCAGCTGTCCTCGCCCGCGCAAAAACGGGTCATGAGTGTCGTGAGGGACGCCATGGACTTTGGTTTTTCCTAGCCGAGGTGTCGGGCGAGCCACTCATCATGCATATTATGCTTAAAGGCCGCCAGGACTTCAGCGTCCGGACAGTCGACTATTTGATTCTTTTTGGTTAGGAACCGAGTCCAGAATTTCCTGGCTGACTCTCCTGGCTGTTGGGTAACGTGGCTCGGGCCATTGGCATCCGGTGGTCGCACATATGTTCCCTGGAAGTTGTCAAGGAACGCGTCTTCCAGGTTTTCCCAACTGCCAATGGAATTTGCCGGCAGGCTGTTTAGCCAATGTCGGGCCGGTCCTTTGAGTTTAAGGGGGAGATACTTGATGGAGTGTAGATCGTGTTTGCGGGCCATGTGAATGTGGAGAAGGAAATCTTCGATCCATACTGCGGGGTCTGTTGTGCCATCGCATGATTCGATGTTTACGGGTTTATACCCTTATGGGAATTCATGATCCATCACTTCGTCAGTGAAGCAGAGGGGGGGTGCGGCGCCTCTATGCCGGGCTATGTGGCTACGCAGTTTGAATGAGTCTAGGTGGCTGTATTCGGCCCGGTCAGACTTGTTCATAGTGTATCTGGCGTGATGATCATCGTCACGTATTGGGGCGCGCCCCCGCGATCCGTAGATCGATTTTGGCTGTCCTGCCTTGTTTTCCAGTATATATTGCAGGTCCTGCCTATTGCCCCGGGCCGTAGTGTATTGGCGTGGGGGTGTGGGCTGGTATTCGGGCTGATATGCCGTTTTATCCCGGCCACGAGGTGGCCGGTCAGCCGTGTGGCGCTCGATTCTGTATTCCTCAGCTGCCAGGACTTCGGTCCATCTGTCTGTGAGCAGGTCTTGATCAGCTTGGAGCTGCTGCTGCTTCTTTTTCAGGCTCCTCGCAGTGGCCATAAGCCGGTGCTTGAAGCGCTCCTGCTCCACGGGATCCTCAGGCACGCTGAACTCATCGTCGCCGAGGCTAATCTCATCTTCGGAGGGAGGCATGTAGTTGTCCTCCTCCGGATATGCATCCGTCGCCTGTTCGTCTAGGCTGACCTGCCCGTCTTCCTGCTCGGCCTGCTCGAAGGCAGGCTGATCAGGGTTGTATTCATCTTCGGCACCATCCGGGTTGTTTTCGTCTCCTGTGCCGATATTGCTGTGGTGGTGTTTGGAGCGGCACCGACGACACCCATGCTTTGCTTTCTTCCCTGAGGGGTTATCCTCCATTGCCTCATCGCCATTGGTTTCTTTCGGAGTGTCCACCATATATATATCATATGAGGAGGTGGTTGTCCACCGCCCCGTGGGCGGTGGTTCCTGTTCTTCTCCTGCATCTTTGTCCATACCGTCGATGTCTTCGGAGTCGAAGCCAAGCACATCGGTTAAATCATCGACCGTGGCAATGAAGTGGGTGGTAAGTGGGCAACAAATTCCTCCGTTGCCTGCTTCCCACTCGAGCCGGACATAGTTCGGCAAAGAGTCTCGTGACAAAGAGAGAGATTTTAACGAGTTCAGCATGTCGCCAAAGGGCGAGTGCTGGAAGATATCCACAGCGGTGAACTCCATTACCGGAGCCCAACCAGATTCGGCGGGCTCGGAGGTGCGCGGACTAGAACCTACATCCGGATACGAGTCCGGGGGTCCGGTGTCACAGGCTTCCTTGGGGGTGAAGTCTGTGTTCGGCTCTACCACCGACGAGTAGGCGGCCTCTGGGGAGGGGTCCATCCACCCGTCCTCGGGTGACGCAATTTGCTCCGGATTTAGGTCTGGGGCTCCTGCAGGGGCGATATCCCGAGCATTGTCCGACAGCAGGTCTAAGCCGTGCTCATCGTGACTGCACGGCACTCCTGGCGCAGGCCCGAATCTGTTGAAGATCAAGTCTCCGCGGATATCGGCCGTGTGGTTCAAGTTTCCGAACCTGACCTGGTGGCCAGGGGCATAGCTGTCGATCTGCTCCAGACGGCCAAGCGAATTGGCCCGCATTGTGAAGCCGCCGAACACGAAGATCTGTCCAGGGACCATGTTGTTGATGATTGAAGGAGCCATCAAGCCTCGCAGCGACGACACAGAGGAACTCTCAATGAAAGCACCAATGTCGGTGTCAAAACCGACGGATCTCGGGTAGGGGGTCCCGATTTGTGCGTCTTAGGATAATGGTAACAGGAGGCAAGGGACACAATGTTTACCCAGGTTCGGGCCCTCTTGATGGAGGTAAAACCCTACTTCCTTCTTGATTGATATTGATGATATGTGTTACAAGAGTTGATCTACCACGAGATCGTAGAGGCTAAACCCTAGAAGCTAGCCTATGATGATTATGATTCTGTCTCTAAGGACTAAACCCTTTGGTTTATATAGACACCGGAGAGGGTTAGGGTTTACATGGAGTCGGTTACAAAGAACGAAATATAATATCCGGATCGCCAAGCTTGTCTTCCACGCAGAGGAGAGTCTCATCCGTACACGGGACGAAGTCTTGAGTCTTGTATCTTCACGGTCCAACAGTCCGGCTAAAGTATATAGTTCGGCTGTCCGGTTTTGCGGCACTAGTCACGGTTGTAGTGGCGGTAGTACCGTTCCAGGAGCGGTAGTACCGCCCTACCACCGCGGTAGTACCGCATTTGGGTCCGTTCCCTACTAAGTCTCCTCAGCGCGGCAGTACCGCTGGTTGGCGCGGCAGTACCGTCGCCTCGCGATAGTACCGCCCCCTCTCAGCGGTAGTACCGCCCTGTGCGGGGCTGGTTGGTGGGGGCAACGGGATTGTTGCCCCCACTATAAAAGGGAGTCCCCTTCCTCCTTCTCACCTACCTCTTCCTCCCCCAAAGCTCCATTTATTGCTCAACCTCCATTAAATACTCCAAGCTTCATTTCCGCCCGATCTATCTCTCTAGCCAATCAAATTTGTTGATTTGCTCGGGAGTGGTTGAAAAGGCCTCGATCTACACTTCCACCAAGGGATTTTCGATTCCCCCACTCATCCCTAGCGGATCTTGTTACTCTTGGGTGTTTGAGCACCCTAGATGGTTGAGGTCACCTCGGAGCCATATTCCATTGTGATGAAGCTTCGTGGTCTTGTTGGGAGCCTCCGATTAAGTTGTGGAGATTGCCCCAACCTTGTTTGTAAAGGTTCGGTCGCCGCCTTCAAGGGCACCAATAGTGGAATCACGGCATCTCGCATTGTGTGAGGGCGTGAGGAGAATACGGTGGCCCTAGTGGCTTCTTGGGGAGCATTGTGCCTCCACACCGCTCCAACGGAGACGTACTTCCCCTCAAAGGAAGGAACTTCGGTAACACATCCTCGTCTCCACCGGATCCACTCTTGGTTATCTCTTACCTTTACTTGTGCAAGCTCTTTATTGTTTCTACCCTTGCTTGCTTGTATGCTTGTTGTTATTGCATCATATAGGTTGCTCACCTAGTTGCACATCTAGACAACCTACTTTGATGCAAAGTTTAATTTGGTAAAGAAAAGCTAAAAATTGGTAGTTGCCTATTCACCCCCCCCCCCTCTAGTCAACCATATCGATCCTTTCAATTGGTATCAGAGCCTCGTCTCTTTATTAAGGACTTTACCGTCCAAGAGTATGGTTGATAGTGTAGACGGTGTGGAGGAACACTCCGGTGTGAATCCGATCTCGTCTACGGGAGATGGGGGAACTTCGGTCTCTTGTGAGGAGTTCAATGTGGCCTTTGTTAGAAATATGCCCTAGAGGCAATAATAAATTGATTATTATTATATTTCTTTGTTCATGATAATAGTCTTTTATTCATGCTATAACTGTATTATCCGGAAATCGTAATACACGTGTGAATACGTAGACAACACCATGTCCCTAGTAAGCCTCTAGTTGACTAGCTCGTTGATCAACAGATGGTTACAGTTTCCTAACCATGGACATTGGATGTCGTTGATAACGAGATCACATCATTAGGAGAATCATGTGATGGACAAGACCCAATCCTAAGCCTAGCACATAGATCGTGTAGTTCGTTTGCTAGAGCTTTGCCAATGTCAAGTATCTCTTCCTTCGACCATGAGAGCGTGTAACTCCTGGATACCGTAGGAGTGCTTTGGGTGTATCAAACGTCACAACGTAACTGGGTGACTATAAAGGTGCACTACAGGTATCTCCGAAAGTATCTATTGTTTTATGCGGATCGAGACTGGGATTTGTCACTCCGTGTAAACGGAGAGGTATCTCTGGGCCCACTCGGTAGGACATCATCATATGCGCAATGTGACCAAGGAGTTGATCACGGGATGATGTGTTACGGAACGAGTAAAGTGACTTGCCGGTAACGAGATTGAACAAGGTATTGGATACCGACGATCGAGTCTCGGGCAAGTAACATACCGATAGACA
>NW_021298526.1:0-530 GCF_002162155.2 Triticum dicoccoides
GGCCCCTGTGCTGCCCGCATCGGGCCAAAGTTTAGTCCCACCTTGCTAGTTGAGAGGGGCGCGCAGTGGTTTATAAGCCCCACTGCCGCACCCCTCTCGAACTCCTCTCTACTGCAGGCTTATGGGCCTACTTGCGACTGCTTTGCCTGATGGGCCTTCTGGGCCTACTGCGGGCCTGAATCCTGGCCCATAGTAGGGATTCAAGTCGTATTCAGGCCGTGGGGGCCCAGTGGGGGGCATTTTTTTTGTTTTTTTATTTTCTTTACTTATTGTTGCTATTTTTATTTTTTTCCATTCTTTTTGTTTTGTTTTGTGCATTATTTATTTTCTTTTGTTTTTTGCTTTATTTTTAATTCTTTTTGCTTTTAGTTTTAGGAAAATTATAAACTTCCCACTTTTTTTGTTTTTTTTGTTTTCTTTCTTGCTTTATTTATTTTATTTTGTTTCTACTTACAACAAAATACTTATTGTTGTTTTTTTGTTTTGTTTTCTGCATTATTTGTTTTCTTTTGTTTTTTGCTTTATTTTTT
>NW_021298527.1:0-931 GCF_002162155.2 Triticum dicoccoides
CGGGACCACCGGAAGGGTCCCGGGGGCCCACCGGGTGGGGCCACCTGCCCCGGGGGCCACATGGGCTGTAGGGGGTGCGCCTTGGCCTACATGGGCCAAGGGCACCAGCCCCTAGAGGCCCATGCGCCAAGATAAAGGAAAAAGGGGAGAGTCCTAAAGGGGGAAGGCACCTCCGAGGTGCCTTGGGGAGGATGGACTCCTCCCCCCTCCTTAGCCGCACCCCTTCCTTGGAGGAGGGGGCAAGGCTGCGCCTCCCCCCTCTCCCCTGCCCCTATATATAGTGGAGGGGAGGGAGGGCATCCATACCTGAGCCCTTGGCGCCTCCCTCCCTCCCGTGACACCTCCTCCTCTCCCGTAGGTGCTTAGCGAAGCCCTGCAGGATTGCCACGCTCCTCCATCACCACCACGCCTTTGTGCTGCTGTTGGATGGAGTCTTCCTCAACCTCTCCCTCTCTCCTTGCTGGATCAAGGCGTGGGAGACATCGTCGAGCTGTACGTGTGTTGAACGCGGAGGTGCCGTCCGTTCGGCACTAGATCATCGGTGATCTGAATCACGACGAGTACGACTCCATCAACCCCGTTCACTTGAACGCTTCCGCTTAGCGATCTACAAGGGTATGTAGATGCACTCCCCTTTCTACTCGTTGCTGGTCTCTCCATAGATAGATCTTGGTGTTACGTAGGAAAATTTTGAATTTCTGCTACGTTCCCCAACAGTGGCATCATGAGCTAGGTCTATTGCGTAGATTCTTTGCACGAGTAGAACACAAAGTAGTTGTGGGCGTCGATATTGTTCAATATGCTTGCCGTTACTAGTCTTATCTTGATTCGGCGGCATCGTGGGATGAAGCGGCCCGGACCAACCTTACACGTACGCTTACGTGAGACCGGTTCCACCGACAAACATGCACTAGTTGCATAAGGTGGCTGG
>NW_021298528.1:0-2605 GCF_002162155.2 Triticum dicoccoides
TTTCATGCCTTCTACTTCTTGTGCTAATTTTTTGGCTTTAGATTTTATGAACTATGCAAGTTACTCATCTATTCATGTGTCATATATGCAAAAATCAAGGGAAGTAAAAATGGATGACATATACATATACAACATGTACACCTTGTCTTTTTTGTTAGCCACATTTCAGATTAAGCAACGCCGAGGACGGCTTTATTTTCAAGAAGGGGAGGATGATGAGGACATGACTACCTTGGATATGACCAAAAATATTGCATATATGCATATTTGTCAGGTGATTTCTAGTGCAAACTATTCAATAATCTATTTATGTTATCCAGAACAAAAATACTTCACACACTTTTGTGTTTTGTCTAATTGCAGGTGTATGGGACATTTGTACAATCCACATATGAAGATAAGGAAGAAAGAGATGTTTATTTGCTGTCCAAAAAGTTCTCTCACGTCACTTTCGGCCCAAGAGAAGATAGAGTCCAAGTCTCTCACGTTCCGGATTCAGATTCGGACTGCACAGACACACCTGACTCAAAACGGACACAAGTTTTTCATACGGACTCCGAATTGGTCGATTCTTTTTTTGTTGGAAACTAGATTTCGTGCACTTTCCAACCCAATTGGAATCACCTTCAAATTCGTCCGGAGCGTTGAGTTGTGGACGAAACAATCTGATGCTGCAGCAGAATCCGAGTCAAACTACAAGTCCAAAGGTGTTACATCACCTCCACTTGGGCCCATTGGCCTTGTACGACCTAGATTTAGTTTTAGGCTGCCTTGGGACGTCCTCCCACCTCCTTGGCCGCCACCCCTTGCTCCTATATAAGTAGATCCATCTAGTAGCTTTTCCTTGGGATTTGTTTAGTTAAAAGTTAGCCATTGCAACTTCGTGTACTTCGTTTGTGTCCAACGACCAGACCAAGACCGCTTCCGGATCCCCACCATTATCAATACCTCATATATATTTGCAATATTCAGATTGCTTTATCATATTCTTGCTCGTTCTTCGATTGCTTGCAGGAATAGACCTTCGTGGTCAGGCTGACCGTGCTTCCGGCATCAGCAGTAACCTCAGGAGATTGGTTTAGCGATTGCTAAGGCGCAACGTCGTGCACGTTTGTAGTCGGATCGTCAAAGTCGTCTCCACCAAATCGATAGTTACCATCTCATCGAAAGATCGGGACACCCCGCCTCTATCAAGTGGTATCAGAGCTGAGGACATGACTACCTTGGATATGACCAAAAATATTGCATATATGCATATTTGTCAGGTGATTTCTAGTGCAAACTATTCAATAATCTATTTATGTTATCCAGAACAAAAATACTTCACACACTTTTATGTTTTGTCTAATTGCAGGTGTATGGGACATTTGTACAAGCCACATATGAAGATAAGGAAGAAAGAGATGTTTATTTGCTGTCCACAAAGTTCTCTCACGTCACTTTTGGCCCAAGAGAAGATAGAGTCCAAGTCTCTCACGTTCTGGATTCAGATTCGGACTGCACAGACACACCTGACTCAAAACGCACACAAGTTTTTCATATGGACTCCGAATTGGGTGATTCTTTTTTTGTTGGAAACTACATTTCGTGCACTTTCCAACCCAATTGGAATCACCTTCAAATTCGTCCGGAGCGTTGAGTTGTGGACGAAACAATCTGATGCTGCAGCAGAATCCGAGTCAAACTACAAGTCCAAAGGTGTTACATCACCTCCACTTGGGCCCATTGGCCTTGTACGACCTAGATTTAGTTTTAGGCTGCCTTGGGACGTCCTCCCACCTCCTTGGCCGCCACCCCTTGCTCCTATATAAGTAGATCCATCTAGTAGCTTTTACTTGGGATTTGTTTAGTTAAAAGTTAGCCATTGCAACTTCGTGTACTTCGTTTGTGTCCAACGACCAGACCAAGACCGCTTACGGATCCCCACCATTATCAATACCTCATATATATTTGCAATATTCAGATTGCTTTATCATATTCTTGCTCGTTCTTCGATTGCTTGCAGGAATAGACCTTCGTGGTCAGGCTGACCGTGCTTCCGGCATCGTCAGTAACCTCAGGAGATTGGTTTAGCGATTGCTAAGGCGCAACGTCGTGCACGTTTGTAGTCGGATCGTCAAAGTCGTCTCCACCAAATCGATAGTTATCATCTCATCGAAAGATCGGGACACCCCGCCTCTATCATATGTTGATTGTGATGTGGTACCTATGCAAGCATGTTCCTTATTACTTGGTAGACCATGGCAATTTGATAAAAATTCTGTACACCATGGTAGAAACAATCACTATACTCTTGTTCATAACGATAAAAATATTACTTTGCTTCCTATGACTCCTGATTCCATTTTGAAAGATGATATTAATAGAGCTAATAAAGCAAAACAGGAGACGAATAAGAGTGAAAATCAGATTGTGGCAAAAGAATTTGAGCAACAAATGAAGCCTAATAATAAACCATCTAGTGTTGCTTCTGAAATTAAATTGAAAAGTGCATGTTTATTTGCCACCAAATCTGATATTGATGAGCTAGATTTCAGCAAATCTGTTTGCTATGCTTTTGTGTGCAAAGAGGCATTATTTTCATTCGAGGACGTGCCTTCCTCTG
>NW_021298529.1:0-1258 GCF_002162155.2 Triticum dicoccoides
GAGCTCCTCTCCTCCTCTGGCTCTCTCGCGCGCAGCCACCGAACACACCCGCCGCCGCCGACGAGCTTCCCCGTGGCCACCGGCCACCCCTAGCCTCGCCGATGCGCCCAGGAGCTCCCCCTCGACCCCTCCTTCCTCCCCACCGACCCACGGCCCTACGGACGCGCCACAACGCCGCCGGCATCGCCGTTTCCATCGCCGGCCGCCGAGGATCTTCACCGTCAATTCGCCACCATCGTCGCTTCCCCGAGCTCGCTGACCCTCCCTGCACGATCCCCGTGAGTCCCTGCTTCGTTTCCCCCTAACCCCAAGCCCGATTACGAGCTCTAGCCGCCCCCTCTACCGGAGCCGAGACGCTCCGCTGCGCGGACTCGTCGCCGGCGAAGCCCCGGTGACCAAATGGCCCCGCGCGTGCGTCCGTTGCACTCGCAACGACCCGTGGAGCAACGCTAGCGTGGCAGCTAGCTTGTTTGCAAGCTGCAGCGCTAACCCCGCACCCACCCGAGCTCCGGCCGCCGCCTCGGGCTCCATTCCGGTGAACCCCGGCCACCCCCGCACCTCTCGTTGGCCCCCCTAGATGCGCACGGGCACGGGCTACCTTCTGGTGCCCTTCGCACGTCCAGCCGCCGCCCGTAGCGCAACCCCGGTGAACTTCCGCCGCGTTTCGGGTCACCGCCGGCCGAACTCCGGTGGCCAGTGACGTGGCGCTGTCATTAGCCACTAATGACGCGCTAACCAACCCCCTAGGCCACTAACAGCGGGCCCCACCCCTGGTCAAACCCCAGTCAGCGCTGGGTTTGACCGGGATTAGCTCCTGTGTCACTGACGTGTGGCCCCCACACGTCAGGTTTGACCGAGCCAGCCCAGTTGACCCTGCTGACGTCACTGTGACGTGGGGCTGACGCAATAAGTATTTTCTGGATTTAATATTATTCAGGAAATTTCAGAAAATAGCTAAAACTTCAATAAATCATAGAAAATTAACCGTAACTCCAAACTAAATAATTTATATATGAAAAATTATCAGAAAAATTCAAGGAATCCATCTGTACCATTTTCATGCATGTTAGAACAACTTATAGGTGCTGTTTAGCACAAATCAATTAAAGGGCATTTATTTAATCACATATGGAGTTTGAATTTGAATTTTATATTCAAACCAACTTCATTTAATCTGGTTTTAGTTGCATTAGCCCAAAACACATTCATTTTGCCATGTCATGATCATGCATCATATTGTGCATTGCATTGATCGTGT
>NW_021298530.1:0-793 GCF_002162155.2 Triticum dicoccoides
GAACCAGACGATGTGCCCAATGATGCTGCCACGGGTGAAGCTGCTGAAGATCAAGAGGAACCAGACGATGTGCCCGATGATGATGATCTCCGCCGGGTCATTGTCGATGCAAGGACGCAATGCATTAGTCAAAAGGAGAAGCTGAAGTTCGATCGCATGTTAGAGGATCACAAAAAAGGGTTATACCCCAATTGCGAAGATGGCAACACAAAGCTCGGTACCGTACTGGAATTGCTGCAGTGGAAGGCAGAGAATGCTGTGGCTGACAAAGGATTTGAGAAGCTACTGAAAATATTGAAGAAGAAGCTTCCAAAGGATAACGAATTGCCCGACAGTACATACGCAGCAAAGAAGGTCGTATGCCCTCTAGGATTGGAGGTGGAGAAGATACATGCATGCCCTAATGACTGCATCCTCTACCGCGGTGCATGCAAGGATCTGAACGCATGCCCGGTATGCGGTGCGTTGCGGTATAAGATCAGACGAGATGACCCTGGTGATGTTGACGGCGGGGCCCTCAGGAAGAGGGTTCCTGCGAAGGTGAT
Source organism: Triticum dicoccoides (assembly GCF_002162155.2). Lineage (NCBI taxonomy): Eukaryota > Viridiplantae > Streptophyta > Magnoliopsida > Poales > Poaceae > Triticum > Triticum dicoccoides. The sequence continues at coordinate 546 of NW_021298530.1, forward strand.
GTGGTATGCTCCTATAATACCACGGTTGAAACGTCTGTTCAAAAATGAAGAGCATGCCAAGTTTGGTACAGTTTATATAAGCCACACTTGTGAAAATTTTGGTACAGTTTCTTTGATCGCCGCCAGGCTGCCCCCCTGCTTGCCTCGCCGTCGCCGCCGTTGCCCCTGCCCCGCCCCCGAGCGCGCCCTGCCTCGCCGTCGTCGCCGACCCCGAGCCGCCCAGCCCTCTCCCTCGCCCTCACCCTCGA
>NW_021298531.1:0-2669 GCF_002162155.2 Triticum dicoccoides
CACCGAGTCAAAGCTGGCTTGCTGCAGTTAAACCCCACCATCCCTTTGTTGATAATGATGCATAGGTAGATAGTTCTGATGTAAGTCTTGCTGGGTACATTTGTACTCACGTTTGCCTATTTTATGTTTTGCAGAGAGACTTCAGTCTCACTAGTAGTTCCGCTTGGACTTCGACGTTTAGCTTGATACCTCAGCTACGATCTTGTGCCCTCGGCAGGATCTGGTAGATAGTCAGGCTTCTCAGCCTTTTTCATTTATAGATGTCTGTACTCAGACATGATAGCTTCCGCTTGTGCTTTGACTTGTATGCTCTGATTGTTGGGTCATGAGAACCATGTTTGTAATGTCTCGCTCCTCGGAGCCTATTGAATAAACTACTTGAGTCGTAGAGTCATTTTGTGATGCCATGTTGTATTGCACATATCGAGCATATTGTGTGTATGTTATTGAAATGCTTGGTATGTGTGGGATCTGACGATCTAGTTGTTTATCTTTAGTAGCCTCTCTTACCGGGAAATGTCTCCTAGTGTTACCGCTGAGCCATGGTAGCTTGCTACTGCTCTGGAACACTTAGGTTGGCCGGCATGTGTCCTTCTTCGTTCCTGTGTCTGTCCCTTCGGGGAAATGTCACGCTTTGAGTACCGGAGTCCTGTTAGCCCGCTACAGCCCGGTTTACCGGAGTCCTGCTAGCCCAGTGCTACAGCCCGGACCCACTTGCTGATGACCGACGCGTTCGAAGCTGGGTCATGAATGCCTGTCCCTGTAAGTCTGTGCCACTTTGGGTTTACGACTAGTCATGTCAGCCCGGGCTCCTTATCATATGGATGCTAGCGACACTATCATATACGTGAGCCAAAAGGCGCAAACGGTCCCGGGCAAAGGTAAGGCGACACCCGTGGGATACCGTGCGTGAGGCCGCAAAGTGATATGAGGTGTTACCGGCTAGATCGATGTGACATCGAGTCGGGGTCCTGACAATAAATAAGGTAAAAGCCGCTATTACCAAACATAGACAAACCGGAAAAAAAATCTTTAAGTGAGATACTCTATGAAATCACTGAAATTACAGTATACATACAATGAAATGCCCAGTATAGTTAAACTGAAATTACAGCATAGTAACATCATAATTACACTGTAATCATAAATTAATTTTACTATAATTACACTGTAATACCAGAGCAAAATTCATTGGAACTACACTAAATCTGCTGTAAATATGAATTGTGACGACAGTATAAATGCACTGAAATTTACACCGAAACAACACCTAAACTCCAGCATGTTTAATGTGTGACCAAGCGACTCAGCATGTGCATCCAAACAACAAGGGGTTGTACATCTAGAAAAGCTAGCAGAGGACAAAAGGGGACATACAAACTTACAGTCCACACAAACCACAAACTACATTCAGCATCTATAACCAGGGGCAAAATCAGTTATATTTGTCAAGGGGGTCATCTTCATATAGTGCATGTATTCAGCCCTGAATACACTTTGATTACCATGAATTTAGTACTAGTTTGACATAAATCCATTGGGGTCATTTGACCCCATTGCCAAAGTGTAGCTCCGCCCATGTATACAACCGAACAGGAGGGATCCACAGCAAAAACTACAGGAGGGATCCACAGGGAGGATTGAACACATTTAGGAATTCAACAACTACTTCCAAAACGACACCTACAAGAGGGATCCACATGAGGGAACGGACACATCTAGGACTAGGAGCTACTCGTCACAGTGACAACTAAAGCGCGCCCAGAAGCACAAAATCTCGTCTGACACTAGACCGACCCCAAACAAAACTGTGCTGCGGTGATGGTTCAGACCAACAAATGGAACAAACGGAAGCATGTACTTGTTAGACCAATATGTACTGTCGAACACCACGACACCACCAAAGGCAACATAGTCAATGCGGGATTGTGAGTCAGCACAGAATATGTTCCTCAAATGGCCCTCGCTGTCTTTTGTGTATTTGAAAAAGAATTCCGGGTCTGCTTTTTTCTGTGCAATCATATAGGTGAGCAAATATCTAGCGTCACTTTCTTCTATCTTGCGCTTCTTCTGGACTGAAACATAGTTGTATAGATCTCGATCTATAAATCCAAGCTTGTCGGGACCTCCGGCATTCTTCTCCATTACATTCATAATCTGATGTGTTCGAAGTCCACCGACAGCATACTCGATGACATCGGCCTTTTGTGTGTCAGTCATTCTACGATGAGCCGACAAGTACAGAGTCAGGTCAGCAGGGACAAACAGATGGTTATGCTTGTCCACAAAATTCTTGACGAACCAGAGGCCACTGCTATCTTGTAGCTCAACCTGAAAAAGAGCGGGACACCCACACCGAGAAAGACCCCTCGGTGTTCTTTTTCTTTCAGTTCTGTTAAAGTGCTTAAGGGCCCGCCATCCTTGTTTGCAACACTTATATGTCCTTCTGTATGCATTTTGTTTCGGACCCGGACCTCTGTACTTCAGATCATCCTTTCTAACATCAAATCCTTTTTTTCTCGCATAGCCTACGTAGAACATGTAGGCTTCTTCCTCAGTTCTGAACGTCTTCTTCACAATCTCTAAGTATTCCATACACTAATTCAGGTCTGAACCAGCCATGCCTTTATTATCAATTCCTTTACCTTGTATGTGTACATCATCCATGT
>NW_021298532.1:0-1100 GCF_002162155.2 Triticum dicoccoides
CATGTGATTAACACTCACAGGTCACATCGCCATGTGACTAATACCCAAGAGTTTACTAGAGTCAGTAGTCTAGTTCACATCACTATGTGATTAACACTCAATGAGTTTTATGTTTGATCATGTTGCTTGTGAGAGAGGTTTTAGTCAACGGGTCTGAACCTTTCAGATCCATGTGTGCTTTACAAATCTCTATGTCATCTCCTAGATGCAGCTACCACGCTCTATTTGGAGCTATTCCAAACAACTGTTCTACTTGGAGCTATCCTAAATTATTGCTCCATTATATGTATCCGGTCTCTCTACTCAGAGCTATCCGGATAGGTGTCAAGCTTGCATCGTCGTAACTTTTACGACGAACTCTTTTACCACCTCCATAATCGAGAAAATTCCTTAGTCCACTAGTTACTAAGGATAACTTTGACCGCTGTCCTTTGAGCCATTCTTGGATCACTCTTGTACCCCTTGACTAACTCATGGCAAGGCACACTTTAGGTGCGGTACACAGCATAGCATACTGAAGAGCCTACGTCTAAAGCATAGGGGACGACCTTCGTCCTTTCTCTCTATTCTGCCGTGGTCGAGCTTTAAGTCTTAACTTCGTACCTTACAACTCAGGCAAGAACTCCTTCTTTGACTGGTTCATCTTGAACACCTTCAAGATCATGTCAAGGTATGTGCTCATTTGAAAGTATTATTAAGCATTTTGATCTATCTTATTGATCTTGATGCTCAATGTTCAAGTAGCTTGATCCAGGTTTTCTATTGAAAAACACCTTTCAAATAACCCTATATGCTTTCTAGAAATTCTACATCATTTCTGATCATCAATATGTCAACAACATATACTCATCAGAAATTCTATAGTGCTCCCACTCACTTCTTTGGAAATACAAGTTTCTCATAAACTTTGTACAAACCCAAAATCTTTGATCATCATCAAAGCATACATTCCAACTCCGAGATGCTCACTCCAGTCCTTAGAAGGATCGCTGGAGCTAGCATACCTTTTAGCATCCTTAGGATCAACAAAAACTTTCTGATTGTATTATATACAACCTTTCCTCACGAAAACTGGTAAGGAAACTCGTTTTGATATCCAT
>NW_021298533.1:0-1461 GCF_002162155.2 Triticum dicoccoides
AACAACAACAACAACAACAACAACAACAACAACAACAACAACAACAACAACAACAACAACAACAACAACAACAACAACAACAACAACAACAACAACAACAACAACAACAACAACAACAACAACAACAACAACAACAACAACAACAACAACAACAACAACAACAACAACAACAACAACAACAACAACAACAACAACAACAACAACAACAACAACAACAACAACAACAACAACAACAACAACAACAACAACAACAACAACAACACCTCCACCACCACCACCACCACCACCACCACCAACAACAACAACAACACCATGTAACATCCCAAAATTCTAAATTTTGGAATGTTATAAACAAATAGATATATTTGATTGATTGCTTGGTTGATTGACTGAAAGTGAGTGAATTCGAAACTTTTGGAAGTTAAATGAGAGGGAATAAAAGGACTTTCCCAAACTTTCATATTTGCTTTCTGATCTCCATGAATTCAAATGCTTTTCAAACACAAAACCCTAGAGAGAAGATGACATGACTTCTTCCATTTAAAATGAAAAGGGTGTTTGAAAAATAATTGAATTTCATTTGGAAATATTCCAATTCTGAAACTTTATGCGACTCAATGATTTTCACGAGAGAAGATAAAATGACTTCTTCAAATTATATGAAATATGAGTTGGGAGTTTCAAAGAATTAAATTCAAAGCCTCTTTGAATTTATTTTCAATTTGGAATAGATCATCATGCATATTTTATTTTCTTGCATTTTGGTCGATCCTAGAAATTTCACGCAACTCAAGGACCCTTGGAGAGAGTTGGAGATTTCGTTATTTTCATATTTGAGAGTTTTCTCGAATTGAAAAGAGGATCATTTGATTTATTTATTTCATCTTCAATTATTTTTCCGTTATCAAAAAAATAGAGAGGGAATAATATGACTTTCCCAAATTTAGGAAAATGAAGATTTAATAAATAGATGAAATTTTGTTTGCCGGAGTTTTATTTGCATTTTATTCGGATAGGGAAAATTGTGCGTTTTCAAAATTTGCTTTTTAGGCCCGGAGTAAAGTTCATTTTGTTAGACTCATTTTTAGGAGTCGGAGAAAATTTACTTTATTAATTTTGGAGTTCGTTTAGATTTTCTTTTATTTATTTTTCTGCGCGCGAGACCGTTAAAAAAAAATCCGCAGCGCCTTGGGCCAAAGGCCCAAGCCGCTAGCCGCCGGCCGGCCAAGAGGCCATAGCGCGCGTGCACCAGGGAGCCACCGCTTCCTTCTTTTGCCTAGTCCTAGTAGGACTCTTGTCCTATGTTCGTTTATTCCGTATCTATTTCTAGATCTTTCCTCTTGTTTCCTAATTCTAATCTATTTCTTGTCCCCTACCCCAAGCAAAACACTCCCCTCCCCAATATAAATACCCAAGCACCCCCCCCCTCTAAACACATCAAACCAACACCTCTCCTCTCCT
>NW_021298534.1:0-1080 GCF_002162155.2 Triticum dicoccoides
TGCTACCTGGTCCTTATTCTCGGAGCACCAATTTGCGACGATAGCTAAGCTTACGTCGATTTTCCTCGTCATACCCTTTCACCTTAAACAACAAGCTTGAGTTCGAGTTTGTGTCGTAACTGTGGTTCCAATAACCTCTTGCTTCATCATTCCTTCGGCTTGATGCCGTCGCTGATTGATTACATCTGCATGAAATCTCTCGACAATTGTGTCGTGATCATCATCAACATTATGAGCTCTTCCAGGAATTCAATTGAATTCATGATGGGTAATACCATCCTTGCCCCTCGATGATTCCTGTTCTCATCGACCACTTTATTGCCTTCCGTTCAACACAACTTGTTCGTGTTTTGTGTAAACCTTGAGATCCCTGCTACCCAGCAGTTGATCTTCCTTACCTTGGAAGTATTACCATCTCTTTTTGTCAAGAATGTGGTGAGAATTTCACCACCTCTTAAGAATTCTTGATATCAAAATGCTTCTTGCCATCTTCGTTCATTTCTTGGTCCCCGTGTTAATTCCAACAAGTAAACGGTGTTGTTTGGGTTCTTTCCTTCTAGCAACCCTAAATTTTTTTTTGAAGATTAATGGTCGAAAGTTCATTCTTAGGCTATTGACTATTGAATCACCATTCTGACGTTGGTTGTGCAACCCAACCCATATTTCGGGTGCACCTTTTCAACCAATGTTTAATTGTGTATGTTTTCCTCAAGCATACATCATTATATCATTTGATCTGACAAATGTTATCTCTTTGTTCACATAATTGTGGAAATCCATCTTTTGTTAATCTCGATGAATTGTCGCTGATTCCACCAGCCACCTCCTCATCCTCTCATTGGTTTACCGATGAACTCTTGTTTCGGAACTGGCTTCCATGGTTCATCTCCCGAGAATCTTCGATGTCATCTCGTCAATTTGTATCGCACCTTTTCTCCTCAAGCATCGTGAGCTTGAGGTATCATGACACCAATCGGATCTGAATCTCCATCAGATATGATGGTTGGGACAATTTTCCAAGAGTCATGAAGTTGATCCTTTGATGACCCGGTAACATGATGTCATGCCTAGCACCCCCCC
>NW_021298535.1:0-1114 GCF_002162155.2 Triticum dicoccoides
TTTTTTCTTTTTTTTTCTCTATCTTTTTTTTTCTTTCCAAGACAAACTAGATAAGATGCAGATTGGATCAGACGAAGATGTGAATGACCTCAACTATGATTATGACAATGAACAGTGGGTAGCACGTGGTGGAAATTGATGGATGGGTGGTGGACAGCGGAAGAGATAATGATGCAGCGGTGGCGTGACTAATGTGAACAGAACTCGAAACTCTAAACGAACTAGACACTAAGACCAGCAACTCGACACGACGATGCAACCGATAATTCAACTATGCAAGCAATGAAAAGAAAATTGCAAAGGCTCAGACTGGCTTGGACCAAGGATGAATAGATCTAACTCTTTTTTGTGGCTTTTTCTTGGATAATAGGTAAGAAAATAAATCTAATCTAGGAAAACTGGAAATTCTCACCGAGCAACCTGAAAACTGATACCACTTGATAGAGGCGAGGGTGTCCCGATCTTTCGATGAGATGATAAGTATCGATTTGGTGGAGACGACTTTGACGATCTGACTACAAACGTGCATGACGTTGCGCCTTAGCAATCGCTAAACCAATCTCCTGAGGTTACTGACGATGCCGGAAGCACGGTCAGCCTGACCACGAAGGTCTATTCCTGCAAGCAATCGAAGAACAAGCAAGAATATGATAAAGCAATCTGAATATTGCAAATATATATGAGGTATTGATAATGGTGGGGATCCGTAAGCGGTCTTGGTCTGGTCGTTGGACACAAGCGAAGTACACGAAGTTGCAGTGGCTAACTTTTAACTAAACAAATCCCAAGGAAAAGCTACTAGATGGATCTACTTATATAGGAGCAAGGGGTGGCGGCCAAGGAGGTGGGAGGACGTCCCAAGGCAGCCTAAAACTAAATCTAGGTCGTACAAGGCCAATGGGCCCAAGTGGAGGTGATGTAACACCTTTGGACTTGTAGTTTGACTCGGATTCTGCTGCAGCATCAGATTGTTTCGTCCACAACACAACGCTCCGGACGAATTTGAAGGTGATTCCAATTGGGTTGGAAAGTGCACGAAATCTAGTTTCCAACAAAAAAAGAATCACCCAATTCGGAGTCCGTATGAAAAACTTGTGTGCGTTTTGAGTCAGGT
>NW_021298536.1:0-1081 GCF_002162155.2 Triticum dicoccoides
ACCATCAAATTCGTATGAAATTGGGAGATGAATGGAAAACAGCATTCAAAACTAAGTTTGGATTATATGAGTGGTTAGTCATGCCTTTTGGGTTAACTAATGCACCTAGTACTTTCATGAGATTAATGAACGAAGTTTTACGTGCTTTCATTGGACGATTTGTGGTAGTTTACTTTGATGACATATTGATTTATAGCAGATCTTTGGAAGAACATTTGGAACATTTACGTGCTGTTTTTATTGCTCTACGTGATGCACGTTTGTTTGGTAACCTTGGGAAGTGCACCTTTTGCACCGACCGAGTATCTTTTCTTGGCTATGTTGTTACTCCACAGGGAATTGAAGTTGATAAAGCCAAGATTGAAGCTATTGAGAGTTGGCCGCAACCCAAAACGGTCACACAAGTGAGGAGTTTTCTTGGCCTCGCTGGATTCTATAGGCGTTTTGTGAGAGATTTCAGCACCATTGCTGCACCTTTCAATGAGCTTACAAAGAAAGATGTGCCTTTTCTTTGGGGTACCGCACAAGAAGAAGCCTTCACGGTATTGAAAGATAAGTTGACACATGCTCCTTTACTCCAACTTCCTGATTTTAATAAGACTTTTGAGCTTGAATGTGATGTTAGTGGAATTGGATTAGGAGGTGTGTTATTACAAGATGGCAAACCTGTTGCATACTTTTCTGAAAAATTGAGTGGGCCTAGTCTGAATTATTCTACTTATGATAAAGAATTATATGCTCTTGTTCGGACTTTAGAAACATGGCAACATTATTTATGGCCCAAAGAATTTGTTATACATTCTGATCATGAATCTTTGAAACATATTAAAAGTCAAGCTAGACTGAATCGTAGACATGCTAAATGGGTTGAATTCATTGAGACTTTCCCTTATGTCATTAAACACAAGAAGGGAAAAGAAAATGTTATTGCTGATGCATTGTCTCGTCGCTATACTATGCTTTCACAACTTGACTTCAAAATATTTGGTTTGGAGACCATCAAAGATCAATATGTGCATGATGCTGATTTTAAAGATGTAATGCAGAATTGTAAAGAAGGAAGAATGTGGAACAAGTTTGT
>NW_021298537.1:0-1791 GCF_002162155.2 Triticum dicoccoides
ACGCAACTTCTTCCGGTTGCATTGAGGGGGCTTCTACCGAAAAACGTCTGATTAGCCATTGTGAAGCTATGTGCATTCCTCAATGCAATCTCTCAGAAGGTGATCGATCCAGAAATCATACCAAGGCTAAGGAGTGATGTGGTGCAATGTCTTGTCAGTTTTGAGCTGGTGTTCCCACCATCCTTCTTCAATATCATGGCGCACGTCCTAGTTCATCTAGTTGACGAGATTGTCATTCTAGGCCCCGTATTTCTACACAATATGTACCCCTTTGAGAGGTTCATGGGAGTCCTAAAGAAATATGTCCGTAACCGCGCTAGGCCAGAAGGAAGCATCTCCATGGGCCATCAAACTGAGGATGTCATCGGGTTTTGTGTTGACTTCATTCCTGGCCTTAAGAAGATAGGTCTCCCTAAATCGCGGTATGAGGGGAGACTGACTGGAAAAGGCACGCTTGGAAGGGACTCAATAATATGTAGGGACGGATATTCTTGGTCTCAAGCACACTACACAGTTCTACAGAACTCTACCTTGGTGACCCCGTATGTCGATGAATACAAGAACAGTATGCGCTCCAAACATCCGGAGCAGTGCGACGACTGGATTACATGTGAACACATCAGGACTTTCAGCAGTTGGTTGGAAACACGTCTCAGAGGTGACAACACTGTTTGTGATGAGCTGTACTTGTTGTCCAGGGGACCATCTTTAACTGTATTGATTTGGAAAGGATACGAGATAAATGGGAATACATTTTACACGATTGACCAAGATCAAAAGAGCACCAACCAAAACAGCGGTGTCCGCTTTGATGCAACAACCGAGAGGGGAAAGGACACATATTATGGTTACATAGTGGACATATGGGAACTTGACTACGGACATGATTTTAAGGTCCCTTTGTTTAAGTGCAAATGGGTCAATCTGTCATGAGGCGGGGTACAGGTAGACCCACAGTACGGAATGACAACAGTGGATCTGAAAAATCTTGGGTACACTGACAAACCGTTCATCCTAGCCAATGATGTGGCACAGGTTATCTATATGAAGGACATGTCTACCAGACCGAGAAAAAGAAAATATAAAGAAGCGAATACATCATACGATGAGCCAAAGCGACATATAGTTCTTTCAGGAAAAAGAGACATCGTGGGAGTGGAGGGCAAGACAGACATGCCTGAAGATTATGAAAAGTTTCATGAAATTCCTCCCTTCAAAGTCAAGGCTGACCCCAGCATCCTGATAAACGATGAAAATTATCCATGGTTACGGCGCAATAAGCAAATGACACAAGCGAAGAAAAAGTGAAGACTTTCTCCCGCAACTATTATGATGATACCATGCCAACTTTATAACAGACGAGTATGATACCATTGTTCATTTTGTACATGCACATGCTATGTGGGTGAAATTATGATGCCATGCCAACTTTCAACTTTTTTAGAGTTCATTTGAAAACTAATGGCACTAACAAAAAGTTTATAATTTTTCTAAAACTAAAAGCAAAAAAGAATTAAAAAATAGAGCAAAAAACAAAAGAAAATAAATAATGTAGAAAGCAAAACAAAAAAAATAGGAAAAAAAATAAAAATAGCAACAATAAGTATTTTGTTGTAAGTAGAAACAAAATAAAATAAATAAAGCAAGAAAGAAAACAAAAAAAATGTTTTTAAATTTGAAAACTAATGGCAGTAACAGAAAGTTTATAATTTTTCTAAAACTAAAAGCAAAAAATAATTAAAAATAAAGCAAAAAACAAAATAAAATAAATAATGCAGAAAACAAAAAAAA
>NW_021298538.1:0-993 GCF_002162155.2 Triticum dicoccoides
ACTACTCTAATGCAAGCAGTATAGAGGAGAATAGGCGATATCTGGTGATCAAGGGGGGGGCTTGCCTGGTTGCTCTGGCAAGAGAGAGGGGTCGTCAACTCCGTAGTCGAACTGGTCAGCAGCAGCGTCGGTCTCGTAGTCTACCGGAGATAAGAGGGGGAAGAAACAATGAATACAATGCAAACATAAACACGACGATGCGTGACGTGACAATGAGCGGTGCTAGGTGTGCCCTAACGTGGTATGAGGTGGTACCGGTTGAGGGGGAAAACATCCGGGAAAGTATTCCCGATGTTTCGCGTTTTCGGGCAGAGGAGCCGGAGGGGGAAAGTTGCGAGTTCGATAGGTTAGGGGTGTGTGGCGAACGAACGGACTGCGTATCCGAAATCGTCTCGTCGTTCTGAGCAACTTTCATGTTGAAAATATTTTAATCCGAGTTACGGATTAAAAGATATGAATTTTAAAAGATTTTAACAATTTTGGAATTTAATTATTTATTTAATTAATTCGAAAAAAGGTATTTATGACGTCAGCATGATGTCATGCTGACGTCAGCAGTCAACAGGGGTTGACTGAGTCAACCCCTGACATGTGGGTCCAGTGGGACCCACCTGTCATTCTCTATTTAGGTTAATTAGGGTTAAGGTTAATCTAATTACAGTTTAATTAATCTTAACTAGTTAATTAATTTAATTAAACCGGATTAATTAACTTAATTAATTAATTAATTAATTAATAATTTTATTAAATCACTTTAATTTTATTATTATATTTATTGTTTTTATTTATTTTATTATTTATTTATTTATTTATTTATTTTTTTATAACGTTCTGGGGGCGTGGGCCCCCCCGTTCAGTGGCACAGAGGCCATTCAGGGCGCGGGCGACGGGTAACGGGCGCGCCCCGTTTGGGCGCACGCCCAGGGGCATGCGGGCGTGGGCGGCGGACCTGGCAGGTCGCCAGGCCGGCGTGGGCGAGGCCAGCACGGGCCG
>NW_021298539.1:0-1425 GCF_002162155.2 Triticum dicoccoides
CTGATTTGCCGTTTCATGAAGTATCCCTTCTTTCCCTTGCCCTTCTTGAAACTAGTGGTTTCATCAACCATCAACAATTGATGCTCCTTCTTGATTTCTACTTTCGCGGTGTCAAACATCACGAATATTTCAAGGATCATCATATCTATCCCTGATATGTTATAGTTCATCACGAAGCTCTAGCAGCTTGGTGGCAATGACTTTGGGGAAACATCACTATCTCATCTGGAAGATCAACTCCCACTCGATTCAAGTGATTGTTGCACTCAGACAATCTGAGCACAAGCTCAACGATTGAGCTTTTCTCCCTTAGTTTGCAGGCTAAGAAAATCGTCAGAGGTCTTATACCTCTTGACGTGAGCACGAGCCTGAAATCCCAATTTCAGCCCTCGAAACATCTCATATGTTCCGCGATGTTTCGAAAAACGTCTTCGGTGCCTCTACTTAAACCATTTATCTGAACTATCACGTAGTTATCAAAACGTGTATGTCCGATGTTCGCAACATCCACAGACGACGTTTGGGGTTCAGCACATTGAGCGGTGCATTAAGGACATAAGCTTTCTACTGATCGCATAATCGCTACTATCAACTTTCAACTATATTTTCTCTAGGAACATATCTAAAACAGTAGAACTAAAGCGCGAGCTACGACATAATTTGCAAAAGGTCTTTTGACTATGTTCAGGATAATTAAGTTCATCTTATGAACTCCCACTCAGATAGACATCCCTCTGGTCATCTAAGTGATCACATGATCCGAGTCAACTAGGCCGTGTCCGATCATCACGTGAGACGGACTAGTTAACGTCGGTGAACATTTTCATGTTGATCGTATCTACTATACGACTCATGCTCGACCTTTCGGTCTCCGTGTTCCGAGGCCATGTCTGCACATGCTAGGCTCGTCAAGTTAACCCTAAGTGTTTTCGCTGTGTAAAACTGTCTTACACCCGTTGTATGTGAACGTAAGAATCCATCACACCCGATCATCACGTGGTGCTTAGAAGCGACGAACTGTAGCAACGGAGCACAGTTAGGGGAGAACACTTCTTGAAATTTTGTAAGGGATCATCTTATTTACTACCGTCGTCCTAAGTAAACAAGATGCATAAACATGATAAACATCACATGCAATCAAATAGTGACATGATATGGCCAATATCATTTTGCTCCTTTTGATCTTCATCTTCGGGGCTCCATGATCATCATCGTCACCGGCATGACACCATGATCTCCATCATCATGATCTCCATCATCGTGTCTTCATGAAGTTGTCACGCCAACGACTACTTCTACTTCTATGGCTAACGCGTTTAGCAATAAAGTAAAGTAAGTTACATGGCGTTCTTCAATGACACGCAGGTCATACAAAAAATAAAGACAACTCCTATGGCTCCTGCCGGTTGTCATACTCATCGACAT
>NW_021298540.1:0-1165 GCF_002162155.2 Triticum dicoccoides
AAAGGTTAAACCAACCAATGGAAAGGAAAAGTGATTATTATGTTTAAACAGAACAATGGAAAGGAAAAATGTGTTTAAACACATATTTCGGGGGTATATCCTTCCCAAGGATAAGCAGAGCATGATATCCATGACAGGATATAATGTAGAAAACCCTTTAGGTAAGGGGAGAGAAATTTCATGACATTACCCATACAACGGTGTTCGGATAATTGAGCAAGAAACATTTAGCATTGGGCTTCGGATGTTCTTGTTGAAAATCAGAGTATCGCAGACATGCTTCGAGATAGCATTGACATGGCCTTCAGGTGAAGATCAGACTTTGGAATCACGAAGGATCCATCTGGAATAACTTGTAGAATCGGTATTACAATTCCCTCATGGATGAATGGATAACCCTGCTGAAAAGGAATCTATAATGATAGGTCCTCCAGCCGGGGGGGGGGGTGCTAGGTATGACATCATGCTACCGGGTCATCAAGGATCAACATCATAACTCTCTGAAAGTTGTCCCAACCATCTTAGCTGACCGGGATTCGGATCCGATTGGTGTCAGGATACCTCAGACTTAGGATACCTGAGAAGAAAAGGATGCAACGCAAATAGACGAGATGACATTGTAAGATTCTCGGGGAAATGGACTATGAAGTGATTTTTGTTATCAAGAGTCCATCATTAACCCAAGGAGAGGACAAGGAGGTGTCTGGTGAACTCAACGGCAATTCACCGAGATTCCCAAAGGATAGACTCCCACATTTAAGTGAACAAGGAGATAACATTTGTCGGAGCAAATGATACAAGGAAGTATGCTCGAGGAAAACATACACAAGTAAACATTGGTTGAAAGGTGCGCCCGATGGGTTGGGTTGCACGGCCAATGTCAGAATGGTGATTCAATAATCGATAGTCTAAGAATTTCACTTCAAAGCAAGAGGCTTGCTAGAAGGGCAGAATTCAAACAGCACCGTTCACTTGTTGGTACACCGGTTGGAAGCAACACGGGGACCAAGAAAGAATGGTGATGGTGAGAAGCGTCTCAATACCAAGAATTTCTTAAGAGGTGGAGCAGTCCTCACAACATCCTTGATATTAACAGATGGTAATACTCCAAGGTAAAGAAGAACAAATGCTGGATAGCAGGGATCTCAAGGTTTACACAAATCAC
>NW_021298541.1:0-1000 GCF_002162155.2 Triticum dicoccoides
GTTGCTCTGAACCCCTTTCTCGCTCTGGTTCAGACCTTGAGCAGCTATCTATCCGCTTGGAACCTCTTATTGAACCTTCGTACCTTACTCTCGACATATTTTATTGGTTCAATTCGAGAGGTAATTTATGCTCATTCATGGGTTAACCCCAGAATGTTTCCCTCATAAGCATTCTGTTGTAGCCGAGCTGCCCCTTACCTATTCGTAAGTACGATGGAGATCCCGAAGAAAGGATGACAAATTGATCATGGTGACTTGAAGCAGTGAAATGAAGACATCAACGAAAGGGATCAACCTCTTCGAAAGGGAAGCCAAGACCGAGAAGACTCGTTAGGTTTTTCGCTACCAACACCTTCGCCCCTTACTCCACCGCTTAAATCTCGGGACGAGATTTCTTGTAGTGGAGGAGAATTGTGACGCCCGGATAATTAGGCTATAGTAACCCCACATTAATGATGCCATGTCACCTCGGATTACTATTGATAATCTCACGTTAGTTCGAAACGATTCATATTCAAAATTTGAATTTAATTTAAACAATTAAAGTTTTCAAAACTCAAAACTAAATTGTTCCTAAGGTGTCTAATAATCCTTAGTAAATATTGGTGGATAAATTATCTTTTAATAAAATATTTAAATGCACTAAAGTAATAGAAATGACAGCCAAAAACAATTAATTAGATGCCTTTTATAAAGTTATAATAATAAAACTAAATTAGTAGTGTGCCAAAATAATTGTGGCAGTGGATTAATTAGTAACACTAATTTAGGTGCTGACTGGGTATTTTATAAAACTAAAATAAAAGAAACTTTAAATGAAAACATTAAAGAAAATAAGTAAAAAAAAAATTAAAAAAAAAAGAAAAGAAAAGCAAACCCCCTCATCACTGGGCTTCGGCCCAGCAGGCCACCAGCCCAACTGGGCAAAGGCCAACCGACCGGCCCACCCTACCCCTGCTTAACCCCCCACTCCCACCGAACCCTAGCCCATATCCCCCAC
>NW_021298542.1:0-1259 GCF_002162155.2 Triticum dicoccoides
CTCAATCGTTGAGCTTGTGCTCAGATTGTCTGAGCACAACAATCACTTGAATCGAGTGGGAGTTGATCCTCCAGATGAGATAGTGATGTTTCCCCAAAGTCATTGCCACCAAGCTGCTAGAGCTTCGTGATTAACTATAACATATCAGGGATATATATGATGATCCTTGAAATATTCATGATGTTTGACACCGCGAAAGTAGAAATCAAGAAGGAGCATCAATTGTTGATGGTTGGTGAAACCACTAGTTTCAAGAAGGGCAAGGGAACAAAGGGATACTTCATGAAACGGCAATTCAGCTGCTGCTCTAGTGAAGAAACCCAAGGTTGAACCCAAACCCGAGACTAAGTGCTTCTGTAATAAGGGGAACAACCACTGGAGCAGCATTACCCTAGATACTTGGTAGATGAGAAGGCTGGCAAGGTCGATAGAAGTATATTGGATATACATTATGTTAATGTGTACTTTACTAGTACTCCTAGTAGCACCAAGGTATTGGATACCGGTTCGGTTGCTAAGTGTTAGTAACTCGAAATAAAAGCTACGGAATAAACGGAGACTAGCTAAAGGTGAGCTGACGATATATGTTGGAAGTGTTTCCAAGGTTGATATGATCAAGCATCGCACGCTCCCTCTACCACCGAGATTGGTGTTTGCGTTGAGCATAGACATGATTGGATTATGTCTATCGCAATACGGTTATTCATTTAAGGAGAATAATGGTTACTCTATTTTTGAATAATACCTTCAATGGTCTTGCACCTAAAGGAATGGTTTATTGAATCTCGGTCTAGTGATACACATTTTCATGCCAAAAGATATAAGATAGTAATGATAGTACCACTTACTTGTGGCACTGCCATGTAAGTTATAATGGTATAAAACGCATGAAGAAGCTCCATGTTGATGGATCTTTGGACTCACTCGTTTTTGAAAAGTTTGAGACATGCGAACCATGTCTATTGGTGTATATGCATGAAGAAACTCCATGCAAATGGATCGTTCGGACTCACTTGATTTTGAATCACTTGAGATATGCAAATCATACCACATGGGCAAGATGACTGAAAAGCCTCATTTTCAGTAAGATGGAACAAGATAGCAACTTGTTGGAAGTAACACATTTTGATGTGTGCAGTCGAATGAGTGCTGAGGCATGCAGTGAATATCATTATGTTCTTACTTCACAGATGATTCGAGTAAATGTTGAGTATATTTACTTGATGAAACACAAGTCTGAATTATTGAATGGTTCAAGT
>NW_021298543.1:0-1760 GCF_002162155.2 Triticum dicoccoides
ATGCTATTTGGAGATGTTACTTGGAGATGCTACTTGGAGGACTTCAATCTACTCTCCTCTGCTTGATGCAAGACGGTGGTTGCGAGAAGCGTAGTCTTCGACAGGATTAGCTATCCCCCTCTTATTCTGGCATTCTGCAGTTCAGTCCACTGATATGGCCCTTTACACATATACCCATGCATATGTAGTGTAGTTCCTTGCTTGCGAGTACTTTGGATGAGTACTCACGGTTGCTTTCTTCCCCCCTTTTCCCCCTTTCCTTTCCTTCTGGTTGTCGCAACTAGATGCTGGAGTCCAGGAGCCAGACGCCACCGTCGACGACGACCCCTACTACACCGGAGGTGCCTACTACTACGTGCTGCCCGCTGACGACGACCTGGAGTAGTTTAGGAGGATCCCAGGCAGGAGGCCTGCGCCTCTTTCGATCTGTATCCCAGTTTGTGCTAGCCTTCTTAAGGCAGACTTGTTTAACTTATGTCTGTACTCAGATATTGTTGCTTCCGCTGACTCGTCTATGATCGAGCACTTGTATTCGAGCCCTCAAGGCCCCTGGCTTGTATTATGATGCTTGTATGACTTATTTTATTTGTAGAGTTGTGTTGTGATATCTTCCCGTGAGTCCCTGATCTTGATCGTACACATTTGCGTGCATGATTAGTGTACGATTGAATCGGGGGCGTCACAAGTTGGTATCAGAGCCGACTGCCTGTAGGAATCCCCCTTCCACACTCCTTGGCCAAAGTCGAGTCTAGTCACTACAAAACTTTTACTAACATGGCTGTGAGCCTTACGGGCCCACGTCACCATTGGGTGGTACTAGGATCTTTTACTCCTCGGCCTTTACTCTGGGACTCTGAACTCTTTTCTACTCGGGTTAAACGAATTTACTAACTCTGACATTAGGATCCCGTTACCACGTTCACCCCGAAGTTGGATAAGCCATAGTTATTCTGTAGGATAGCATTTTGAATAGTGCCCATGTTGTCATTTGACTCCATTGAAACATCTTTGTTTTCAGATGGAACCCGCGAGGCAGGTCGTGCGCCACACTGCGGCCATTGGTGCCTCAGGATCACCTGCCGTGCTAGCTGATATGATGACCTATCTGGGTTATCGCTGGCACCCTGAGTACACCGTCTACGAGGAGTACCAGGACTTTAACCAGGAGCAGTACCGTGCCATCGTCCACCTCTACTCTCGGGAGTATGAGTCCACTACCGTGATGCACACCGCTCATGGTGTTGGAGTGACCATCGAGATGGCAGTCCACGATGCTGCCCATGCTGCTCTAACATGTCTTCGTGGCGAGTATCAGGCATTGGACACTTCCCCTTTCAGGCACATTCCTATCGCATCTGACGTTGGTGCGGAGGGATACTACACTGCCGCCTACTCCACCGTCACCCGAGAGCCTTTCCACCATCAGCGCCTGGTTCTGCATGCTGATGGGCTGGACCGAGCTAACAGAGCTCTTCGCCACGAGTTGTACACCACTCGTCAGCACCTTTACAGGGCTCTGACGCGGTTGCACCCCTTTGTCCGGTCCGGACAGCTGCCGCGTTCTGCGATCTACCCAGCCAGGACCGTGATGCCCCACGGTGTCGGATGGCCAGAGGTGGGAGGCTACTCTCCCGCACTTGGTCCTCTTCTGCCACCTGAGCGTCGGGTTCTACACCAGAGTATCCGCGGCCCCCAGGCCACTGACGTGGAGGACTATCCGTTGCCTCACTACCAGCTGTCAGGTTACAGCTACCTTCACA
>NW_021298544.1:0-2422 GCF_002162155.2 Triticum dicoccoides
TCTCCTTCGAAGTATCAGGGTTTCATACGGAAACTCGTCTGTTACAAAGGGATTTCATTTCTTTTGAACTTATTTGAACCCACTTGTTTTTATGTGTTCAAAATGCACCATTCAAAGCCACATCATCAATTTACAACCGTTTCTGACTTCATTTGTTATTTTTCATGCATTTACTGATTATTTTGAGCTATAAGACCATGAAATTTAAAAGCATTTGAAATGAACTCTAAAAAGATTCCAAGTTGGCATGGTATAATCATTTCACCCACATAGCATGTGCAAGAAAGTAGAGAGGCTTACGGCAAAAACTGGATGCACTTCATGTACAAAACAGACAATCTCCTTCGAAGTATCAGGGTTTCATACGGAAACTCGTCTGTTACAAAGGGATTTCATTTCTTTTGAACTTATTTGAACCCCCTTGTTTTTCTGTGTTCAAAATGCACCATTCAAAGCCACATCATCAATTTACAACCCTTTCTGACTTCATTTGTCATTTTTCATGCATTTACTGATTATTTTGAGCTATAAGACCATGAAATTGAAAAGCATTTGAAATGAATCTGAAAAGGTTCCAAGTTGGCATGGTATCATCATTTCACCAACATAGCATGTGCAATAAAGTAGAGAGGCTTACAGCAAAAACTGGATGCACTTCGTGTACAAAACAGAAAATCTCCTTTGAAGTATCAGGGTTTCAAACGGAAACTCGTCTGTTACAAAGGGATTTCATTTCTTTTGAACTTATTTGAACCCCCTTGTTTTTATGTGTTCAAAATGAACCATTGCAATCCACATCATCAATTTACAACCCTTTCTGACTTCATTTGTTATTTTTCATGCATTTACTGATTATTTTGATCTATAAGACCATGAAATTGAAAAGCCTTTGAAATGAACTCTGAAAAGGTTCCAAGTTGGCATGGTATCATCATTTCACCCACATTGCATGTGAAAGAAAGTAGAGAGGCTTACGGCAAAAACTGGATGCACTTCGTGTACAAAACAGACAATCTCCTTTGAAGTATCAAGGTTTCATACAGAAACTCGTCTGTTACAAAGGGATTTCATTTGTTTTGAACTTATTTGAACCCCCTTGTTTTTATGTGTTCAAAATGCACCATGCAAAGCCACATCATCAATTTACAACCCTTTCTGACTTCATTTGTTATTTTTCATGCATTTACTGATTATTTTGAGCTATAAGACCATGAAATTTAAAAGCATTTGAAATGAACTCTAAAAAGGTTCCAAGTTGGCATGGTATCATCATTTCACCCACATAGCATGTGCAAGAAAGTAGAGAGGCTTACGGCAAAAACTGGATGCACCTCATGTACAAAACAGACAATGTCCTTTGAAGTATCAGGGTTTCATACGGAAACTCATCTGTTACAAAGGGATTTCATTTCTTTTGAACTTATTTGAACCCCCTTGTTTTCTGTGTTCAAAATGCACCATTCAAAGCCACATCATCAATTTACAACCCTTTCTGACTTCATTTGTTATTTTTCATGCATTTACTGATTATTTTGAGCTATAAGACCATGAAATTGAAAAGCATTTGAAATGAATCTGAAAATGTTCCAAGTTGGCATGGTATCATCATTTCACCCACATAGCATGTGCAAGAAAGTAGACAGGCTTACGGCAAAAACTGGATGCACTTCGTGTACAAAACAGAAAATCTCCTTCGAAGTATCAGGGTTTCATACGGAAAATCGTCTGTTACAAAGGGATTTCATTTCTTTTGAACTTATTTGAACCCCCTTGTTTTTCTGTGTTCAAAATGCACCATTCAAAGCCACATCATCAATTTACAACCCTTTCTGACTTCATTTGTTATTTTTCATGCATTTACTGATTATTTTGAGCTATAAGACCATGAAATTGAAAAGCATTTGAAATGAATCTGAAAAGGTTCCAAGTTGGCATGGTATCATCATTTCACCAACATAGCATGTGCAATAAAGTAGAGAGGCTTACCGCAAAAACTGGATGCACTTCGTGTACAAAACAGAAAATCTCCTTTGAAGTATCAGGGTTTCAAACGGAAACTCGTCTGTTACAAAGGGATTTCATTTCTTTTGAACTTATTTGAACCCCCTTGTTTTTATGTGTTCAAAATGAACCATTGCAATCCACATCATCAATTTACAACCCTTTCTGACTTCATTTGTTATTTTTCATGCATTTACTGATTATTTTGATCTATAAGACCATGAAATTGAAAAGCCTTTGAAATGAACTCTGAAAAGGTTCCAAGTTGGCATGGTATCATCATTTCACCCACATTGCATGTGAAAGAAAGTAGAGAGGCTTACGGCAAAAACTGGATGCACTTCGTGTACAAAACAGACAATCTCCTTTGAAGTATCAAGGTTTCATACAGAAACTCGTCTGTTACAAAGGGATTTCATTT
>NW_021298545.1:0-1062 GCF_002162155.2 Triticum dicoccoides
AACTAGACCGTGTCCGATCATCACGTGAGACGGACTAGTCAACATCGGTGAACATCTTCATGTTGATCGTATCTTCTATACGACTCATGCTCGACCTTTCGGTCTTCTGTGTTCCGAGGCCATGTCTGTACATGCTAGGCTCGTCAAGTCAACCTAAGTGTTTGCATGTGTAAATCTGTCTTACACCCGTTGTATGTGAACGTCTGAATAAAACACCCGATCATCACGTGGTGTTTTGAAACAGCGAACTGTCGCAACGGTGCACAGTTAGGGGGAACACTTCTTGAAATTATTGTGAGGGATCATCTTATTTACTACCGTCGTTCTAAGTAAACAAGATGCAAAACATGATAAACATCACATGCAATCAAACAATAAACGTGACATGATATGGCCAATATCACATAGCTCCTTTGATCTCCATCTTGGGGCTCCATGATCATCTTGTCACCGGCTTGACACCATGATCTCCATCATCATGATCTCCATCATCGTGTCTCCATGAAGTTGCTCGCCAACTATTACTTCTACTACTATGGCTAACGCGTTTAGCAATAAAGTAAAGTAATTTACATGGCGTTTCTTGATGACACGCAGGTCATATAAAAGAATAAAGATAACTCCTATGGCTCCTGCCGGTTGTCATACTCATCGACATGCAAGTCGTGAATCCTATTACAATAGCATGAACATCTCATACATCACATATAGATCATTCATCATTCATCACAACTTTGGCCATATCATATCACAAACCACTTGCTGCAAAAACAAGTTAGACGTCCTCTAATTGTTGTTGCAAGTTTTACGTGGCTGAATTAGGGTTCTAGCAAGAACGTTTTCTTACCTACGTTAAAGCCACAACGTGATTTGTCAACTTCTATTTACCCTTCATAAGGACCCTGTTCATCGATTCCGCTCCAACTAAAGTAGGAGAGACAGACACCCGCCAGCCACCTTATGCAACTAGTGCATGTTAGTCGGTGGAACCGGTCTCACGTAAGCGTACGTGTAAGGTTGGTCCGGGCCGCTTCATCCCACAATACCGCTGAAGCAAGAAAG
>NW_021298546.1:0-986 GCF_002162155.2 Triticum dicoccoides
AATATGTCATCCACATATAATATCAGAAATGCTACAGAGCTCCCACTCACTTTCTTGTAAATACAGGCTTCTCCAAAAGTCTGTATAAAACCAAATGCTTTGATCACACTATCAAAACGTTTATTCCAACTCCGAGAGGCTTGCACCAGTCCATAAATGGATCGCTGGAGCTTGCACACTTTGTTAGCTCCCTTTGGATCGACAAAACCTTCTGGTTGCATCATATACAACTCTTCTTCCAGGAATCCATTCAGGAATGCAGTTTTGACATCCATTTGCCAAATTTCATAATCATAAAATGCGGCAATTGCTAACATGATTCGGACGGACTTAAGCATCGCTACGGGTGAGAAGGTCTCATCGTAGTCAATTCCTTGAACTTGCCGAAAACCTTTTGCGACAAGTCGAGCTTTGTAGACAGTAACATTACCATCAGCGTCAGTCTTCTTTTTAAAAATCCATTTATTCTCAATTGCTTGCCGATCATCGGGCAAGTCAACCAAAGTCCATACTTTGTTCTCATACATGGATCCCATCTCAGATTTCATGGCTTCTAGCCACTTTGCGGAATCTGGGCTCACCATCGCTTCTTCATAGTTCGTAGGTTCATCATGATCTAGTAGCATGACCTCCAGAACAGGATTACCGTACCACTCTGGTGTGGATCTTACTCTGGTTGATCTACGAAGTTCAGTAGTATCTTGATCTGAAGTTTCATGATCATTATCATTGGCTTCCTCACTAACTGGTGTAGGTGTCACTGAAACAGTTTTCTGTGATGAACTACTTTCCAGTAAGGGAGCAGGTACAGTTACCTCGTCAAGTTCTACTTTCCTCCCACTCACTTCTTTCGAGAGAAACTCCTTCTCTAGAAATGATCCATTCTTAGCAACAAATGTTTTGCCTTCGGATCTGTGATAGAAGGTGTACCCAACAGTTTCCTTTGGGTATCCTATGAATACACATTTCTCCGATTTGGGTTCGAG
>NW_021298547.1:0-2933 GCF_002162155.2 Triticum dicoccoides
ATCTCATGTAAATGTTCAAAATTAAATTATATATTTATATCGTGGGGACAATGATATCATATCCTATGTATGTGTGTTACAGATGACACTATTATTCACCCAGCTTGCTAATATCATAATTTGTGTAATTATCATCAGCTTAATCCAGACATGTTAAATGACACCATGCATGCTCTTTGGATGAGATATCAACGGCTTAATCCAGACATCAAGCGATGCTTCAAATATTGTAGTATTTTCCCAAGGAGATCCAAATTAAGACGGGACGTCTTCGTTCGCATGTGGATAGCGCAAGGGTTTATAAAGATCAATTGTGAAACAGAGGACATGGAAGATGTAGCAGAGGGCTATGTTCAAGAGTTAGTGTCATGCTCGTTTCTTCAACGAGGAGGGGAATGGCATGATATTTGGTTTTCAATTCCCGATCCACTTCATGATTTATTAGAAAAGATTGCTGGAAGGGATTGATTCAGAATTGAGAATGCAAGAAGTCAGAATGGAGAGGGCTGGAAAGGAGATGTTCCCCGAGATGTCCGCCATCTTCTTGTAGAGAATTATGATGAAGAACTAATTACTCATAAGATCCTTGGATTGGAAAATTTACGGACTCTCATTATTTATGTTGTCGAAAGGGATACACGAGTTGAGGAAAAAGTCATTGACAATATATGCAAGCGGCTGCAAAAGTTGCAGGTACTGGCGGTTGCTTTTAGCCGGGAACATCTTGAAATCACCAAACCCAAGAAGTTCTCGATCCCAGAATCCATTGGCCAGTTAAAGGACCTATGCTATCTTTCTTTCAGGACATTCGAATGCACCGTAATTTTACCAAGCACACTAACTAATAAACTTCACCATATCCAGCTGCTGGACTTTGGTCCTCATGGCCATGGCCAAATTTGGGAATTTACACTTGATAACCTTATCAACCTGCGGTACATAATTTGTGAGAACTTGGAATGTCCGAGCATAGGCAGGCTTATCTCACTCCAAGCGTTACCAAGCAGCAGCTTCACTGTAAGGAATGAACAGGGTTATGAGATAAAGCAGCTTAGGGACCTAAACAAGCTTCGTGGAAGCCTGACAATCTATGGCCTTGAAAATGTTAAAAGCAAGGAGGAAGCTGTTGAAGCCAATCTAGCTGCCAAGGATCGGTTGAAGGAACTGAAGTTGGAATGGGGTGATGATGGTACAAGGTGCAGTTCAGAAGTTGAGGCAGAGGTGCTTGAGGGCCTGTGCCCTCCCGTAGGTCTTCAAGAACTGATTATCTCCGGCTATGAAAGCTCGAGGTACCCAGATTGGATTGTGGGTAAGCAGAAAAGTGGCCCAAAGAACCTGCAAAAACTTGTGTTGTTTGGATGGAGCCAACCGGGACCTGGTCCTGAGCTTGAGGCTTTCGTTCATCTTCGTGTGCTCTGGCTTGGTCACTGCAGGTGGGACGCCTTACCAGGCAATATTGAGCACCTCACATCGCTCAAGGAACTGGAAATTGAAGGGTGCTTGAATATCCGGTCGCTTCCAACACTGCCCCGATCTCTTGAGAAGTTTTCTGTTGCATACTGCAGTGGTGAGTTCACGAAGTCATGTCAAACAGTTAGACATCCAAATTGGCAGAAGATCAAGCACATCCCCGACCAAAGATTTGAAGACCCAGCATGTAAGACTGTAATCACGTTTTCTGCATTCTTTTTTTTTGTATCAGGAAAAATGGGCTGTCTCATGAGGATCTGCTACTAACTTTTGTTATGTTTCGTCATCCATTTGCTAGCCTCAGACGAAAATTCTAGTGAGATTGTCCCGCAAAAAAAGAGAAGAAATAAGAGAAGGTTGGCTAGGAATCACAGGTCGGTGAATCAGTGAAGGAATGTGGAGCCATAAGGAAAAAATATTGCCAGGCCAGCCAGCCGGATGTGTGAGAGTTGTTCTTTCTTTCCTTGTGCTTTTTTGCTTGTGCAATGCATTTTTCAGAGTGAAACAGACGCCATATACTGTTTAATTTGACTATTTATGAGTGTGAGAGATTTCAGTAAAACTATTCACTACTATTTCTGATCTGTAATAATGTGGGCAATACCGTTTAATTTGATTGGTGAATGCTATTTAATCAGTGCACTGTGTAATGCATGCCAAGGAGTTGGATAATTCAGTCCTCTCTTGCTTATCTGTCAGCAAAAGCCAAGCTTTTATTTTTGTTTGCTGGCTCCTTGTTACATCTTTTGATTGGTGCTCGTACGTACTTCCCATTTTGAATCCAGCATGATGGAAAGATCATTTGCACTGCCAGCTGAAACTGAAGCTTCTGCCCGCCGCCGATGGAGATTCAGAACTGAAGCCTGGGTGGGAACGCAAAGTTCTTCCATAGGACGAGCTTTGTGGTGCCTTATTAGAGTTCCCTCTAGGAGTATTGTTATTATATATGGTGATGTCTTCCAAGTTTTCTTTTTGCTGGTTCTTGGCTCTCTTGTTTGACGATCTTCCCATTAGATGCTGTTGGTTTCATCATGCAGCTCCTTCTCTGCTTCTGATTCCCTGAGGTGTGTGTTAATGCTCTGCTTGATCCAGTTACAAGTTGCTTGTCTTCACCAACAAGACCCTTCAAAGCGCTTCATGGTCATATACGAAAGTGGAAACCTTGAAATATTCTGCCTTTTGTCTCTGAAGCAAGGCAATGTCAGTCCGGCCGGGGACAGGCTTATAGGTGGGATGCTAGCTGCTGGTTTAAGTCTCAACCTTCGAGAGTTGTTCATCAGCACATCCTGATGCACGTAAGGATTGTCGTTGAACACAAATGACAACATTGAACGAGTCTGCTGATGTTTGCTGAAGAATCTGAAACCTTGAACTATTGTGCATTTTGTTCTTGGTAAAGAGAAACTGTAATTTTATTTCAGGAAGCTAAACCCGGCGCAAGGATCTTGTTCAGGGGCTACCCT
>NW_021298548.1:0-903 GCF_002162155.2 Triticum dicoccoides
CATGCTACACTACTCTAATGCAAGCAGTATAGAGGAGAATAGGCGATATCTGGTGATCAAGGGGGGGGGGGCTTGCCTGGTTGCTCTGGCAAGAGAGAGGGGTCGTCAACTCCGTAGTCGAACTGGTCAGCAGCAGCGTCGGTCTCGTAGTCTACCGGAGAGAAGAGGGGGAAGAAATAATGAATACAGAGCAAACAAAGCATCACAAAATATAACAAGGCAATACGCGGTGTTCGGTGTGCCCTAACGCGGTAGTAGGTGATACCGGTGAAGGGGGAAAAACATCCGGGAAAGTATTCCCGGGGTTCCGTGTTTTCGGGCAGAGGAGCCGGAGGGGGAAAGTTGCGAGTTCGATAGGTTAGGGGGGTGTGGAGGACGAACGGGTTGCGTATCCGGAATCGTCTCGCCGTTCTGAGCAACTTTCATGTAGAAAGTATTTTAATCCGAGTTGCGGATTAAAAGATATGATTTTCTAAAGATTTTATTAATTTCTGGAATTTAATTAATTATTTAGTTAATTCGAAAAACAGATTAATGACATCAGCATGATGTCATGCTGACATCAGCAGTCAACAGAGTTGACTTGGTCAACCTGACATGTGGGTCCAGTGGGACCCACCTGTCATTCTCTGTTTAGGTTAATTACAGATTAGTTAATTTAATTACTATTTAATTAACCTAACTAGTTAACTAAATTAATTAAACCGGATTAATTAACTTAATTAATTCATTAGATAATTAATTAATTAATAATTAATTTTATTAAATCATCTTTATTTTTATTAATTATATTTATTTTAATTAATTTTAATTTTACTTTTTTTTAATCCCTCTTTTTTTTTGTTCTGGGGCGTGGGCCCCATGTGTCTGTGGCCCAGAGGGGCCATAGCGGGTCGGGCGTTG
>NW_021298549.1:0-1675 GCF_002162155.2 Triticum dicoccoides
GGCCCCCCCTCACGGACGGCGATGACACGGTAGTAGACATTCTGCGGTAACGATGCGGCGTCAATATTACTAAGTACTCGGAGGGCGATAAAATCAAGAGTTTTTTTGCACGACGTGGGCACATGTGCTATAGGAACGATGGTATTTTTTCATATTTTTTGGTGATGGAGAAGTATCCCAAAAATTCCCTCTACGCGGATTGCCCTTCGCGCGTCTACGGCTATGGCCGGCGGCCTCCGGGGGCTAGCATGCCGCCAAATCTTGCGTAGGCGGACTCTCGCAAGTCTGGAAGTGTTGTGGCGGATGCAAACGCCCGACACGCGTGTCTGGGGTGTGCCCCCCTCACGGACGGCGCCGCCGCCAGCACCTGGAGGGGGGAAACCGACGCGTGGGGTCTACAAGGAGGGGATCTTGCTGTGGGTCTGGCCCGGATGTTGCTCCAAAGTGTTCCTATGGGCTGACCTAACACAACCGGGTGGGGAGGTCCACTGGTCAAAGCCCGTTCGTGCAAAGTCAAAGGGCTAGATCCCGTGGTCAAACGCTACAGGGTTAGGCGGGATGGGGGCACTGGGGGTAGCAATGCCACCGGAGCGTCGCACCGGGCCCTCATACATGCGGGGTGGTGTGGTGGCATGTCCGAAGAGGCGGGACGCTTCTCCGGGGCGTGGCCCCCCCCTCACGGACGGCGATGACACGGTAGTAGACGTTCTGCGGTAATGATGCCGCGTCAATATTACTAAATACTCGGAGCGCGATAAAATCATGAGTTTTTTGCATGACGTGGGCACATGTGCTATAGGAATGATGGTATTTTTTCATAATTTTTGGTGATGGAGAAGTATCCGAAAAATTCCCTCTACGCGGATTGCCCTTCGCGCGTCTACGGCTGTGGCCGGCGGCCTCCGGGGGCTAGCATGCCGCCATATCTTGCGTAGGCGGCCTCTCACAAGTCTGGAAGTGTTGTGGCTGTTGCAAACGCCCGACACACGTGTCCGGGGTGTGCCCCCCTTACGGACGGCGCCGCCGCCGGCACCTGGAGGGGGAAACGGACGCGTGGGGTCTACACTGAGGGGATCTTGCTGTGGGTCTGGCCCGGATGTTGCTCGAAAGTGTTACTATAGGATGACCTAACCCAACCCGGTGGGGAGGTCCACTGGTCAAACCCCGTCCGTGCAAATTCAAAGGGCTAGATCCCGTGGTCAAATGCTACAGGGTTAGGCGGGACGGGGGCACTGGGGGTAGCAATGCCACCGGAGCGTCGCACCGGCCCCTCATACATGCGGGGTGGTGTAGTGGCATGTCCGAAGAGGCGGGACGCGTCTCCGGGGCGTGGCCCCCCCTCACGGACGGCGATGACACGGTAGTAGTCGTTCTGCGGTAACGATGCAGCGTCAATATTACTAAATACTCAGAGCGCGATAAAATCATGAGTTTTTTTTTGCATGATGTGGGCACATGTGCTATAGTAACGATGGTATTTTTTCATAATTTTTGGTGATGGAGAAGTATCTGAAAAATTCCCTCTACGCGGATTGCCCTTCGCGCGTCTACGGCTGTGGCCGGTGGCCTCCGGGGGCTAGAATGCCGCCAAATCTTGCGTAGGCGGCCTCTCACAAGTCTGGAAGTGTTGTGGCGGTTGCAAACGCCCGGCACGCGTGTCGGGGGTGTGCCCCCC
>NW_021298550.1:0-1749 GCF_002162155.2 Triticum dicoccoides
GCTCAAAATAATTGCGAAGCAAATGTACCATGCGAGGCAAAGTCACTAGTTTGCATCAATAATAATGCAACAGCTATAAAACAATTACTAAAAACAAACACGCTCATGACAAGTTGTGCATATACCTATACCTGTAGCTAGTGGATGCAGGTGCATGCATGTATACGAGAACAGGAATAGATCAATCGAACGGCTCTCACAATGTGCCTTAACTATTAGACAAGGCACGTGGATAGGCTTCACACGGGAGACGCTTGAGCGTAACCACAGAAAGGTTTTGAGAGTTTGAAGAGGGGCAGTGTATATGAATCTGCAATGAATTGTAATTCAGAGATAAAGCGGCAATCAATGTGAGCATGACATGATTTTTCCGTCCACGGAATGCCATTGACTCCTCAAATTTCCTCGCACTTAATAACTGTAGTAAAAGGGGTGGTTTCCTCCGTCTCCCGTCGGCTTCGTGCCGATCCGCCTCGTCTCCTGTGTCCTTAGGGCCATGACGGTGCGGTGGATCCCAGCCCTTGCCGTCGGGAGGGTTCCGTCGTTAGATGTTCCTTCAAATTTTGTTAGGGTTTGTGTCCTGCTCCGTAACACGAGACGGCAATAACTTTCTGAAGAAGGACTGAAGTTGTTCCCGCCTAGTCCCCATTCAGATGTTGCGTCTAGTATCGTCGGTGGGTGTGTGGAGGTGTGTCTCCAGTGGATCTATCATTGGTGGGTTTGCTCTTGTCACAGTTCGTCTACGTTCGTGCGTCTCGATTCCTCCGATCTATGTTACTTTCCAACGGCCACACCTCTAAACTTGACACCAATGCCCGTCACCTGCCTTTGTAACCACCATAGCAGCCATCAAAAGAAAAAATGAGGGACCGCCTTCACAACCAAGCTCGAAGCGGCTCCATCGCTGATATGCAACGGACCTCCAAGGTGGCTCACCAAAACTGAAACCATCACCGTTTAATGAATCTGCCCGGGGTAACACCTCAGACATGCCATCTAAGACATCGGAGGAGAAAACCACACCCGCCATCCATGAACCATGAACCCAGTACACGATCCACACTCTTCCAGATGCCGCTGATGTAGATCACAATGTGCACCCGCTCCTGGATTACCTCCCAAGCTGCGTGTCGGCGCTGGAGCAAACGTCGTCGCAACGGTACAGCCCGAGGACATAGGTCCACCACGAGGATGTCGCCGCCGCCATGCAATGCTTAATTGAACAGACTGGTTTCGAAATCCATCCCCAACCATAAGACCGATCGCCTCGTCAGAGTATGATCTAAAAAAAAATTTAGTCAGCGCCGCCATCGCCGCCGCCGAAGCCAAGACGATGAATAGCCTAAAAATCTAGGACGCCGATATCCACCACAAGTGTGGTATATTCGACATGCGCCCACACACCATGTGTGGTGTGAGCAGGAAGAAGCCCACACGGGCTGTGTGTGGGCGGACATTAGAATTGCCCACACGTGTGGGCGCGGCTACTTTATGCCACACGCCCAACAAGTACCACTCATCTCCACCCCGCGCGTGTGGCACAAAGCAAAAATGACCGCACGTCCTGGCGCAGCTACGTTAGGTACCCCGCAGGATGACGATTTAGTTGCCATCCTGGTTGGCAGATGTAGTTATTCAGGATGGCAAGTGTAGTTGTAAAAGCATAGCAACTCTATCTGTTTTGGTTAACTATAGTTGCCATGTCTAATTTATGGTAGTTGCCGCGTGTAATCAAAGCGTAGTTGCCGT
>NW_021298551.1:0-1222 GCF_002162155.2 Triticum dicoccoides
ACACGCAAGGAAGTGCGTCCGAAAAAACGATTCGCCCCTGACTGCTGGTACCCACCAGCTACATCTTTGCACGAAAGGAAGTGTGTGCGGGCAAAAACAAAAACAAAACGATTCCCCCCGTGACTGCTGGGACCCAGTAGCTACACCTTCGCATGCAAGGAAGTGCGTCCGAAAAAAAAACGATTCGCCCCCCTGACTGTTGGGACCCAGCAGCTATATCTTCGCAGGCAAGGAAGTGTCTGACAGTCGGGACCCACCTGGTCGAAGCGTACGTAGCATTGTCATTCTGGTCGCGAACGTGTACGTACATATATACTGGTCAATGTAGAGGCGCACACGTGTCGTAGTAGAGGCGCGTACGTATCGTACTAGAGACGCACACGCAAGATGTACACGTACGTACAGCGGTCAGGATGCAAGAAAGAAAATACGGCCACGTACATACATACGGGGAAGGTCTCGAACGCCTACTCGCGCATACGTA
This sequence comes from Triticum dicoccoides, assembly GCF_002162155.2. Lineage (NCBI taxonomy): Eukaryota > Viridiplantae > Streptophyta > Magnoliopsida > Poales > Poaceae > Triticum > Triticum dicoccoides. The sequence continues at coordinate 485 of NW_021298551.1, forward strand.
CGACCAGGGCTCGCGTACATGGCTGGGTCGGAACGAAGAAATAGCGTCGTCCTCGTGTTCATGGGGAGGCAACGAAATGCGTCGTGTTCATGGGGAGGCAATGGAATGCGTCGTGTTCATAGAAAGGCAACGGAATGCGTCGTGTTTATCGGGAGGTAATGGAACGCGCGGGAGCCAACCGGCTGGGCCGAAACGGAATGCATGGTGGATCTCCATGCTGTGCAGCCCGAGCGACAAGGCTGTGCAGATCGTGCGCTTCCACAGCGGCGGCAAGAGGCTCTGGCACTTCATGTGTGCCGGCTCTGTCATTGACTTGGCATTAGCTCTTTTCATTGACGGTTCCAGGCCCATGCCGTAGGAACTCGCCGATGTGGACCTCCATGCTGTCCTCCGCTGCCAAGTCCAGGAACCGCCAACAGCCGCACCGCTGTCATGCCATGCATGGACCTGGTCCGCCATGAATGCCCTCGGCTTGTGGGACCATTGATTTTATGTTCTCGCTGTCCAGGACGAACAAGGCTTCACCGGCCACAAGTACGTAGCCTCCGATTCTGCTCCACCTCAAGAACGAGGCTGCACCGGCCACCAGCCCACCAACACCAGTGTCTACGCGCCTCTACAACCCCAAAACTAGAGCATAGTAGCCCGATTCGCGGGCCGTGGGTGCGATGCCCGTCCCGGAGTCGATCGAACCCAATCGAGGATCAGGGACGAGGTCTGGTCGAGCTGGATCTCTTG
>NW_021298552.1:0-2103 GCF_002162155.2 Triticum dicoccoides
AAATTTAAAAATGTTCTCATTTTCTTTTTTGCACAAATTCAATTCCTTTTGTATTTTTAACAATGTTTGGAATTTTGAAATACTATTTGCATTTTTAAAAACTATTCACGATTTCAAAGAAATCACATTTGTGAAAAAGAATGTTCAGAATTCCAACAGTTCTTCACATGGTATGGAAAATGTTTCAAATTTTCGAAAATTGGGTAATGTTTTTGAAATAATATTTTTGGATTTTGAAAATTATGTGTGTTTTGAAAAACTCGGCATTTCAAAATTGTTCGCAATTTTCTAAGAAATCTTTTAATCTTTTTTTCATACATGTTTTTACATATGAAGATTTGTGTGTGTTCTTATACAGGCCGCGCTATCTATCATGACTACTAGTCTTCACGGTGAGGAGATACCTGTGCGCACCTTGAGTGCGCGAGGTCCTCACAAGGCTTTGTGTAGTTAAAAAATATGTATTTTAGAGTAGTTGTTTTTTAGGGAAGCTTAAAAAATGTTACAGTGCTTTTTACAGAAGGTTTTTTTCAAGAATTTTTTAAGGGATGCTCAAACAATGTTACCATGTATTCAAAAATATGTTTTTAGGGAAGTTTGTTTAGAAAGTTTTTTTCGAAGTTTAAAAATATGTTTTATTGTCATTAAGAAAATGTACAATTTCTATTTCAAAATGTACATTCTATACTGAGAAAATGTAGACATGTGTCAAAAACGAAAACCAACTAAAACCGGCAAAGAATAAAAAAGAAAAAATAAAACCATGAAAAAAACAAAAGGAAACCAAAAATATAACGAAAAAAGAAGAAAAAAACTTGTGAAAAGAGAAAACATAACAAAGGAAAAAAACCAAACAAAAGTGATGGAAAATCAAAGAAAAGCTAAAGGAAAAAGGCAAAAAAACAGAGCAAAGCGAGCGAACCTACAGCTATGCATGAGTGGCTCGAGCAACAGCACTAATGGGCAGGCCCGACTCTGCGAATGCAAGCTAAACACTCTCAAGGTTCAAAATTGGACTGATAAGTTCAGAGTGGCAATTTTCGGGTTTCAAAATCCACTATTTGGTTTAGCTTTCGTCTACAAGTTTACGATTTGTTTTGGACTTTTTTCAATGGACAACTGTTTGCCATGCGGACTGGAAAACATACATTGCTTGTCTTGGCGACCATATTGACACACTGGGAAGTATTTACTGACAGGAAGTTTAGTGTGCAATGCCAATAATGCATTTCGTTCGACCCACTATCGATAAAGGTTGAAAATTATAGAGTCAAAAAAATGTGTTGACATGATTATGAAAAGGAAATCATGCTGATCTGTGTTCCATTTCTCCTTGAAAATCAGCATGCACAAAAAGGATCCAACAAAATAGATAATGGGCATAAACATCCCACGTGACATATTACAACATCTACGCCCGGACGCCTCAAACACCCCAAAAACGCCTGGACGGATGGCCCGGTTAGTGACTGGTAAAAAAAAAGCGACCCAGCGGGGCGTCTCAAGCCGGCCTTAAACGCCCTGGTTGACCGCTAGCCCTCATATCCAACCCAAATATGGACGGATATACCGTGGCCCGGGTGCATCCGCCATGTCGGAGCTGACAAACGCTGGCCCACCCGACCCTACATATATTCGTCTCGATCCGCTCCTCGAACCAAACCCTAACCACTCCACTCCACTCCCCTTCCCTTCGCCTCAAGCTCACTTTCGTCGAACTCCATCCTTCTCAAGCATGGCAGGCAGCGGATCCGAGTCCTCTGTCATTTGATATGCCCTGGGATCTCATATCAGTTGGGCCCGAGGAGGAGATAGTCGTCTGCATTATGCTTTGCCGCGCCAGTGAGGAGAATTCCCGACAACGGCCTGATTTGATCTGCCGAGAATCCATTGCCTCCGCCCAAATGGCGCGTAGATCCGGTGTGTGGCGCGTTATCACTGGCTCGCTGGAGGTGGTGCGCTCCATCTGGCGTCTGAACTCCTTGGCGGATGTGCAGCCCCTACATTGGTGAACAGACAACGTGGCCATTCATGGCCCGTCCACTGAGGGTACGTATGGCGCGGCGTGTGTCGTGGTTCTAAGTCTGACAGTAGAGTGGGGGG
>NW_021298552.1:4657-5126 GCF_002162155.2 Triticum dicoccoides
AGTCGGTCAGAGGATGGCAGTCGACTTGGTTCTACTGCCAAAACGAGTCGACGCCGGGGCAGTCGAGTGGTCTCCCTCCGTTTACCATGGACCGAGCAAGCAAACCCTCTTCTCTGAAGGTGCTCCCTGAGGAGAAAGCCCAAGTGAAGATGTTGATGGATCGTGTAGTCCAGCTAGTTCGGGAAGGAGTGACGGGTATGGACCTTCTGGAGGTCTTCCTTAGGCGGCGCATCCAACCACTTCAGTATCGAGGCCATTGCATGTGGCTGTACTGTGGAACCGAGGATGAAACTCGGGTCCATCCAGAAGCAGTCGACGACGCCACACTGGAAAGGTGGATGGCCGCGGTCACAAGGAATAAAGACAACCCTCGAGGAGCCAGGAGGATTCCGCCACTCGACCATTCTAGCACTCCAGACAAGGTATGCCCACTTTATCCCTAATTGTAATCTTGCCATACTTATTCTGC
>NW_021298552.1:10621-11890 GCF_002162155.2 Triticum dicoccoides
ACGTTGCAGAAAATTAAAATTTTTCCTACGGTTTCACCAAGATCCATCTATGAGTTCATCTAAGCAACGAGTCAAGGGAGAGAGTTTGCATCTACATACCACTTGTAGATCGCGTGCGGAAGCTTGCAAGGTGATGATGTAGTCGTACTCGACGTGATTCGAATCACCGATGACCAAGTGCTGAACGGACAGCACCTCCGCGTTCAACACACGTACGGGACGGGAGACATCTCCTCCTTCTTGATCCAGCAAGGGGGAAGGAGAGGTTGAGGAAGACAGCTCCACCGGCAGCACGACGGCGTGGTGATGGTGGAGAGGCAGTACTCCGACAGGGCTTCGCCAAGCACACAACGGAGGAGGAGAGGTGTTGGGGAGGGGAGGGCTGCGCCTTGGAGGGTGGTGCGGCTGCCCTCCCCTCACCCCTCTATTTATAGGGGGAAGGGATAAGGGGGCCGGCCCCCTAGAACCCATCTAGGGGGGGTGCGGCGGCCAAGGGGAGAGGGGGAGAGGGTGGCTTGCCCCCCAAGCCAAGGGGGGCGCCCCCTCTAGGGTTCCCCCCTCAACCCTAGGCGCAAGGGCCCAAGGGAGGGGGTGCGGCCAGCCCACCAGGGGCTGGCTCCCTGCCCCACGCAGCCCATGTGGCCCCCCGGGAGGGGTAGCCCCTCCCGGTGGACCCCCGGAACCCTTCCGGTGGCCCCGGTACAATACCGGTATGACCCCGAAACTTCCCGGTGTCCGTTTGACAACTTCCCATATATAAATCTTTACCTCCGGACCCTTCCGGAGCTCCTCGTGACGTCCGGGATCCCATCCGGGACTCCGAACAACATTCGGTAGTCACATACTAGTCTTCCTAATAACCCTAGTGTCACCGAACCTTAAGTGTGTAGACCCTACGGGTTCAGGAGACATGCAGACATGACCGAGACGCTCTCAGTCAATAACCAACAGCGGGATCTGGATACCCATGATGGCTCCCACATGCTCCTCGATGTTGTCATCGGATGAACCACGATGTCGAGGATTCGATCAAACCCTGTATGCAATTCCCTTTGTCAATCGGTACGTTACTTGCCCGAGACTCGATCGTCGGTATCCCAATACCTTGTTCAGTCTCGTTACCGGCAAGTCACTTTACTCGTACCGTAATGCATGATCCCGTGTCCAACACCTTGGTCACATTGAGCTCATTATGATGATGCATTACCGAGTGGGCCCAGAGATACCTCTCCGTCATACGGAGTGACAAATCCCAGTCTCGATCCGTGT
>NW_021298553.1:0-979 GCF_002162155.2 Triticum dicoccoides
TGGACAATCCAAAAGAGCTGCGGTGATAAATATGCAATTGAATGCATATTTATCGATGCAACCCTTTCGGACGGGAGACGCCTAGGTTACGTCAGTTGACTTGAGAATGAAATCTAGGGATATGAAAAATTGGAGGAGATGGACTTGTAGCTCACCCTCGGCTATAGAGGAAGTAGTCGAACAGCAGAGGGATGCTCGGGGAGACCAACACGTCGGACAGCGGTCACTCCAATGAAATGCGAAACCACAAAGCCTGCAAATTCCATCGCGACAAAAAATTAGAACATCACAACTCATAGAGCATACTTAAAACATTTAAACATGCATTCATTTATTTTTGCATCATGTAGGCAAAAAAACTAACAACATTAACAATATATTCATCATCGTCATGACATATTCATCATCATCATTATCACCTATTCGTCTAACCAAATTTTTTACTACCTATATTCATCATCGTCATCACATATTCATCATCGTCATCACATATTCATCATCGCCATCACATATTCATCATCGCCATCACATATTCATCATCGCCATCACATATTCATCATCATCACCAATTTTATTTTTCAAGGTATGCAACATATAGCATCTCATCTAACCAATTTTTTTACTAACTATCTACCTATCTAACTATCTACCTATCTAACTATCTATCTATATAGCATCTCATCTAACCAACAAATATCTATCTATCTAACTATCTACCTATCTAACTATCTATCTAACTATGTATCTAACTATCTAAATACCTATCTAAATACCTACCTAAATACCTATCTAACTATATATATCTAACAAGCTACAAAATTACTAAAAAACACTAAAAACTTCAAAAGATCACCTTCGAGAGGGCCGGCCGGAGTTGGGGCGGGGAGGCGCAGGGTAGGGGCGGGGCGGCCAGCGCAGGGTCGGGGCGGGGCAGCCGGCGCGAGGTCGGGGCGGGGAACCGCGGGGTCGGGGCGGGGCG
>NW_021298554.1:0-2789 GCF_002162155.2 Triticum dicoccoides
GGTGCGTCGACCGAGGGCACCGCCCGCTGCATGCCCGGCATTTCAGACTACATAGTGGATAGTAACTTTTAGAGCAAGTACTATAATTAGATGACATAAGCAGGCTATAAGGATTTAAATATAGTATTTGTGCTTAGTTGAAGGAGAGAGAAGAGGAGAGAGAAGAGAAACGGATTGTAAACGTGTAGCCGGTTGTACTCCAACATACTCTACTTTGTGAGACAGAAGGTGGGGCCATTATCAATGATATTGTATTTATACTAAAGGGACTAACGGATGCCTTAATTACTCCGTTTTTTTAGACAAACCTTGGTGGGGCTATTATTGACTTTTTTTGAGCTATTATTGACTTGGACGTGGGGTTTGGGGGGCAAAGGCCTACTATTATACTCCGACCTGACATGCTCTACCCTAGCCGCCACTTTATCATATGGTTTCACACTGTTCCAGATCTTAGAGCCGCCACACAATTCTTCTCCAGCCCTCCTTCCGGCGTGCACCACGAGAAGGGACAGCAGTCCTCCGAACCCCGCCTTTCGTGGTCCTGTACGGGAGAGGGGCGATCAGGTTTTTGGGGAGCACACTCCTGTGACTGCTGCCAGCGATGACTTCCTCAACGACAGCCTTCTTCCTCGACCTCGGTAAACTCTTCATCAACAACATGAGTGACAACATCAACCACATCGGTTCTGCTCCCGCTGCACAATATGTGATTCTGTCCTCCTGGTTTAGTCCACATCATTACTTTGATGTTTGCAATTGTCATCATGATCTATTTACTGCTGATTCGGATTAAATCTCATACTAAATTGCTCATATATGCAACAATCTAATCCATAAACCTGATCACAGGCAATTTACTCCGAGTGGTTTTGCTATGCTTTTGAATCCGCCTACTTTTAAGGGGGTGCAATATAAAAGGTGGCGCACAAGAGCAGTATATTGGTTTCAGATCATGTACTGCTATGAGCCACTAAGGGTAAGCCTGAGGGCGATCTTAATCCTACACAGCAGGAAGCTTTTCAGAACATGGATACCCTCTTCAAAGCCGCCCTGCTGAGTGTTCTTGACGATTCCATTGTGGATTCGTATATGTTGTTTGACAGCGGGAAAGACATGTGGGCTGCGCTCAAGGCCACGTTTGGGCCCTCGGGCGCTAGCAACGAGTTGTACGTCATGGAGCAATTCTGTGACTACAAGAATGAGCGCTCTGTTGTTCAGCAGACTGATGAGATACAGTCACTCTCTAAGGAACTTGAGTACTTTAATTGTGTGTTGCCGGACAAATTTGTTGCTGGGACCATCATTGCCAAGCTTCCACCTTCGTGGAACGATTTTGCTACTTCTCTGAAAAACAAGAGACATGAGTTTTCTGTTTTGGATCTCATTAGCACTCTTGATTTTGAGGAGAAGGCGAGAGCAAAAGACACTCGTGCTCAGGTTGCCGAGGGAGCTTCTAGTGCCCACATGGTACACGAGAAGAACTTCCAGCCCAACCAGCCCCAAAACAACAAGAACAAATCACAGGGGAAAGGCAAGTTTGATGCAAAGAACAAGCCATCACATTCTACCAACTTCAAGAAGAATTCTCATAACGGGAAGGGATACAAACCTCAATTTTGCTAGCACCGCACAAAATTTATATGGCTGCATCTACCTGCTGTCAGCTAACCTCATGGTGCTCCAGGTATTCCTACATTCCTAACTAGGTACAATGACCACCGCAAGATGAAACTAGCTTATTCGTACGTTGACTTGCTGAATGCAGTGCGAAACGATCCTATCATGTGTGGAGGAGCAAACAAGTAGTGCAGCCGAAGGTGGAAATCAACCAATGACTTATGAAATTATATGTAATCTTCCTCAGGTAGGTCAGTATCCTCTTCGTCTAGATGATCGTGTTTTGTCATGCCGAGCTACTGATATGTGCTACTGTTTTGCAACACCGTTTAAGTATAGCTACTGTTTTCCTATATTTTCAGATTCAGGACAATGAATATGATATCAGGGGAACTGCACAATATGGACCCATGTTGAGTCATCTCTATTGCCTCATGTGTTTGCTGCAAATGTGTCAGCATCAATTGCAAGATGAGGCAGCTAGCTAGCTGTGGGGTTGCCAACATGCTCAAAGTGCTCGCAACATTGAGAAGAAAAAAGCATGCCTAGGAAATTAATGCGTGCGCAGGGAGGCCCTTTGCTCAAAGAAGCATCGACCGATTTTCTTTATTTCCAAACCTTCTCACAGTTTTGTATATTGGTTATAATATGGTGAGTCATTGAGATGCATAGACATGCTGAACTTTTGTTCTTCTGAATGTTAGTTTAATGTGAGTGTCTGCATCCAGTACCGCATCCTCTAATTTGGTGGATGCACATAGAGAAAATAAATCTCCTTAATTTACTCCATAACCACCCTATTAAATAGGCCTAGTAACAAACCAGGCGCATGCAGTGGCCGGGGGGCACATGCATCGTGCATGCATAGCCAGTCATGTAGCAACGCAAAAGAAGAGAGCGGTTCTTGGGAAAAAGTGAGTAGTTAGTGCAGCAGGCCTTATAAACACGAACAGCTCGCTCTCCCGCTTCCATCTCCCCACCAAATTCCTCCCGCTCCCCAATCTTCCTCACTCGTCCAGAAAACCCCGCTCACCTTCTTCCTCACTCGTACAGAAAACGCCTGCTCCTCTTCTTCCACTCCTACAGAAATCTCCAGCCCTCCTTCTTCCCCACTCGCACTGCCACTAGGCTTGTCTCTGGCTACTCTGCTCAAACCCGTGAGCTCGGCG
>NW_021298555.1:0-962 GCF_002162155.2 Triticum dicoccoides
GACCTCGGTAAACTCTTCATCAACAACATGAGTGACAACATCAACCACATCGGTTCTGCTCCCGCTGCACAATATGTGATTCTGTCCTCCTGGTTTAGTCCACATCATTACTTTGATGTTTGCAATTGTCATCATGATCTATTTACTGCTGATTCGGATTAAATCTCATACTAAATTGCTCATATATGCAACAATCTAATCCATAAACCTGATCACAGGCAATTTACTCCGAGTGGTTTTGCTATGCTTTTGAATCCGCCTACTTTTAAGGGGGTGCAATATAAAAGGTGGCGCACAAGAGCAGTATATTGGTTTCAGATCATGTACTGCTATGACGCCACTAAGGGTAAGCCTGAGGGCGATCTTAATCCTACACAGCAGGAAGCTTTTCAGAACATGGATACCCTCTTCAAAGCCGCCCTGCTGAGTGTTCTTGACGATTCCATTGTGGATTCGTATATGTTGTTTGACAGCGGGAAAGACATGTGGGCTGCGCTCAAGGCCACGTTTGGGCCCTCGGGCGCTAGCAACGAGTTGTAGGTCATGGAGAAATTCTGTGACTACAAGAATGAGCGCTCTGTTGTTCAGCAGACTGATGAGATACAGTCACTCTCTAAGGAACTTGAGTACTTTAATTGTGTGTTGCCGGACAAATTTGTTGCTGGGACCATCATTGCCAAGCTTCCACCTTCGTGGAACGATTTTGCTACTTCTCTGAAAAACAAGAGACATGAGTTTTCTGTTTTGGATCTCATTAGCACTCTTGATTTTGAGGAGAAGGCGAGAGCAAAAGACACTCGTGCTCAGGTTGCCGAGGGAGCTTCTAGTGCCCACATGGTACACGAGAAGAACTTCCAGCCCAACCAGCCCCAAAACAACAAGAACAAATCACAGGGGAAAGGCAAGTTTGATGCAAAGAACAAGCCATCACATTCTACCAACTTCAAGAAGAATTCTCATAA
>NW_021298556.1:0-3016 GCF_002162155.2 Triticum dicoccoides
CTCCGGACGAATTTGAAGGTGATTCCAATTGGGTTGGAAAGTGCACGAAATCTAGTTTCCAACAAAAAAAGAATCACCCAATTCGGAGTCCGTATGAAAAACTTGTGTGCGTTTTGAGTCAGGTATGTCTGTGCAGTCCGAATCTGAATCCAGAACGTGAGAGACTTGGACTCTATCTTCTCTTGGGCCAAAAGTGACGTGAGAGAACCTTTTGGACAGCAAATAAACATCTCTTTCTTCCTTATCTTCATATGTGGATTGTACAAATGTCCCATACACCTGCAATTAGACAAAACACAAAAGTGTGTGAAGTATTTTTGTTCTGGATAACATAAATAGATTATTGAATAGTTTGCACTAGAAATCACCTGACAAATATGCATATATGCAATATTTTTGGTCATATCCAAGGTAGTCATGACCTCATCATCAAGGTGGGGTTCTGTGACGCCTTTGTCTGGTCGTTGAACACAAACGAAGTACGCGAAGTTGCAGCTATGGCGAACTTTTAATCTAAACAAAACCCAAAGTCTAAACGGTGCCCTAAGGGCTGTATATATGGAGGAAGAGAGGGGAATTTCGTGGCCCTTGGTGGAGGGGTCCGAAATCAACCCTATCTCTTGTTTCCCCACACATACGGACTCTGAAAATAGCCTATACTTATGTATTTCGAAATTACATGGGCCTGGCCCAATAAAAAGGTGACGCAGCACCTATAATAGCCTCGGGACGAAATTTATGAAGTGGCATCTTGTATATTTCGTCCAAGGCTTCATGCACCCATTATGGTGGCTTCAAAGTCCTGAAATCATCACTTGTAACTCTGTTCTTGTTCCCCTTGCGCATGGCGTCATCTCCATGCTTGTTCTTGCTCCAATGTTCATCCTTCTCCAAGCTAGGCCCTTCATTTGTAAGCAAAACAAATGTATCCAATTTAGGCAGCATCATATTCTCATGAACATTAGAATCATTACCAAGAAATGAAAGTACCTGACAATTTAATTGGCGTGCGCGAGCTCTAGTAATTGGTCCCGTATATGTAGCAGTAGGGGCTGTGGGTGTAATAATGGTATTGATGTCCTCATCAGCTTGCTTCACTCCCCCATCTTACAATGGTTTTAGAATGAATTACAACATGAATGGGATGGAGAAAAGCTCAAACGAGTTGTTTGCTAGGCTTAAGACTACGGAGGCTGGAATGTAGAAGAACAAACAAGTGTTGATGGACAATAAGACCGCCAGTTTCAAGAAGAAGGGCAAGGACAAGAAGAAACCTTCAGGAGACGGTAAGACCATGTCACAAAAGAGGAACAAGGGCAGAGCTACCAAAGAGACTGGATGTTTCTACTGCAAGCAGAAGGGACACTAGAAGCGCAACTGCAAGAAGTACTTGGCGGATAAGAAGAACGGTTCTTTTGATAAATGTATAAAAGTTAATGTCATTCTACTTGTTGATTTCATGTGTGTCATAAAGTATTTGGCACTGATCAGTTTCGCTCAATTGCAAACCGATGCAGGGACTGCAGACAGCTTGTAAGTTGAGAAGAAATGAAGTCGTGATGCAAATCAGGAATGGTGATGGGATCACTACTCAAGACCGTTGAAGTCATGCTTTTAGTTTATCTTCAAGATTTATCTTAGGACCGAATAATAGTTATTTTGTTCCAGAGTTGTGTAAAACATTATGTTTTGGGTTATGCGATGGATAATCGTATAAGTTTTAAACAATGTTTGTTTAAGTTGTTATATGAATATGTTTTGAATTTACCTCTATCATTTATGGTTTATTCATGAATCTTGAATTGAAGCTTTATAACATTAATGTTAAATTTCTTGAGAACAATCACAAAAAACGACTTGAATGTGGTACTGCTTGGTTATACTAGAAAATAATCTTCATGTAGACAAAGTATTGAAGTTAAATCGGTTAACAAGATGTATATAATCCGATGAGCAAACCAGGGCGCTGTGGATAATTATACTCCATTAAGAATTTAAGTAAATATGATTTACTTGATATAAATCTAAAATATTTGAAAAGGTTCAAAGAAATTTAGAGTGAAATATTTGAAAGGTTCAAAATTCAGAATGAAAATATGAATCATTATGACAAAATATGATGGGAAAATTTTGTTTTTGCCACTCTAGATTTTGCCAATTTTCCTTATGCCACTCTAGATTTTGACATTTCACTTTTGCCACTCTTAGTTTTTGACAACTATCACAATTGCCATTCCCGTGGCAAAAGCAAAATTTTCAGAGTGGTAATTGTGATAATTATCAAAAGCTAAGAGTGGCAAAAATGAAAGAAAATTATTTTGCTTCTGACACAAAATGACAATTGTGATAATTGTCGAAAACAAAGAGTGGCAAAAGTGAAATGTCAAAATCTAGAGTGGCATAAGGAAAATTGGCAAAATCTAGAGTAGCAAAAACAAAATTTTCCCAAATATGAAAGGTTCTTCAATCATGAAGAATATTATCTAAGTCATGAGTTTAGCAGATGATGAGGACATCAATACCATTGTTACACCCACAGCCCCTACTGCTACATATACGGGACCAATTACTAGAGCTCGCGCACGCCAATTAAATTATCAGGTACTTTCGTTTCTTGGTAATGATTCTAATGTTCATGAGAATATGATGCTGCCTAAATTGGATACATTTGTTTTGCTTACAAATGAAGGGCCTAGCTTGGAGAAGGATGAACATTGGAGCAAGAACAAGCATGGAGATGATGGCATGCGCAAGGGGAACAAGAACGGAGTTACAAGTGATGATTTCAGGACTTTGAAGCCACCATAATGGGCGCATGAAGCCTTGGACGAAATATACAAGATGCCACTTCATAAATTTTGTCCCGAGGTTATTATAGGTGCTGCGTCACCTTATTATTGGGCCAGGCCCATGTAATTTTGAAATACATAAGTATAGGCTATTTTTAGAGTCCATATGTGTGGGGAAACAAGAGATAGGGTTGATTTCGGACCCCTCCACCAAGGGCCACGAAATT
>NW_021298557.1:0-1096 GCF_002162155.2 Triticum dicoccoides
GCTCTTCCTTTGATGAAAGCACTTTGCGAAGGCAATACTAATTCCTTCAGCCTTGGTTGTAATCTTCGTGCAAGAATTTTCATGACTAGCTTTGCGAAGAAGGTGAGCAGACTTATAGGCCTATAATCTTTGGCTTCAGCAGCGTCAGCCTTTTTCCTGATGAGAATCAACGTGGCATTATTTAAGCTGGCAAGGTTCGCAATGTTCATCCCTTCAAAAGCTTTGATTGCACACATTATGTCATTTTTTATTATATCCCAGCAATTCTGGAAAAACAGTGCCGTGTAACCATCGGGGCCGGGTGCTTTTCTGGGGTTCAGATCCATAACAACAGCTCTCACTTCATCTTCCGAGAAGGGTCCGTCAATACTGCTTAAATCAATCGGGTTGATGCCAAGAGCAGCAAAGTTTATGCAGCAGCCTCTTTGAGTTCTAGAACCCAAAACCAAGGAGAAATGCTCCCAAACAGCATGCAATTTCTCTTCTTGGCTAGTGACAACTGCCCCATTGTGCAGCAAATTTAGCACAAAATTCTTTTGTCGTCTTGCCGAAGCTTTTGCTTGGAAGAAGGAAGTGTTGGCATCTCCATCTCTCAACCAATCAATTCTAGAGCGTTGTCTGCTATGAGCACGCTGAACAGCTGCAATACCAAGCAGATTCATCTTCAGGGCTGCCCTTAACCGTCTCTCACCGTCAGATAGATCCCTTTCATCTAGGGCGGCGTCCAACTGTCCAATAAGCTCACTAGAAATTGCCGCACGGAGCTTGAGGTCTCCGATGTGAGCAGTGCTCCACTTTCTTAAGGCTCTGGCCATTCTTGTGAGCTTGCAGTGCAGTCGTAGATACGGGTCCGAGCAATTGGTTGGTTGTGCCCAACAGTCAAGTACAAGCTGATTGAACCCCTCGAACTTTACCCAATAATTGTCAAATCTGAAGTGTCTTGGAGGCTTGAAGGAAACATCAGTGGAGAGCAGCAATGGGCAGTGATCAGACATGTCTGTGGCAAGGGCAGCAAGTAGACAACAAGGGTGTGTTGTCATCCATGGATCATTATAGAGCACCCTGTCCAACTTCACTTTTGTTGCGATTTGTTGTT
>NW_021298558.1:0-1088 GCF_002162155.2 Triticum dicoccoides
TTATCTTCGGGTCACCCCTCTGAAGGGAACCCATCGTTTCGGTATCAAAGGCAAATTGGCTCCTCGTTACATTGGACCTTTTCGCATTCTCGCCAAACGAGGAGAAGTTGCCTACCAGTTGGAACTACCTCCGCACCTCTCCAGAGTCCACGATGTCTTCCACGTTTCTCAACTCAGGCGTTGCTTCTCGGATCCTATCCGTGGAGTGGACCACGAAACGCTTGATCTCCAAGATAATCTTACATATCGAGAGTACCCCATTCGTATCCTCGATCAGGCCAAACGTACCACCCGACGTCATAATATCAAGTTTCTCAAAGTTCAATGGTCGCACCATTCTGAGGATGAAGCAACTTGGGAAAGGGAGGATCGTCTTCGACTTGAGTATCCCGCCTTCTTCCTGGAGGAACCCAAATCTCGGGACGAGATTCTTTTGAGTGGGGGTGAGTTGTCACACCCTAGCTAGTCATGCATCAGAGTGTGTGCATCATGTTTAAAATTCCATTTAATTTGAATTGGGGATTTGTGAAACCCTCAGAATCATTTATGAAAATGACCCAAATAAAAATTTCTCCAAAAGGGTCCAAGAAAATGCTCATGTTGCTCTCTGAAAATATTGGACAAAGATAAAAATCAAACCAATATTTTTAAGAGCTCATAGGTATTATTTTGGGCATTTGGAATTAATGCATAAATATTTGCATTGGAAATATATTAGTTATATATATTAATATATGTCCAAAAATTATGCCACCTGTTGGGGAGCTCTGGAATAATATATCTAGCTCCTGCAAAAATTGGCATAAGGTTATAAAATGATTTAATATTTTATTTAAATCAAAACAAATGTCAGAAATTAGAAAACAGAAATAAATAAAAGGGAGAACCTTACCTGGGCTCCTCCCTGTGCAGCCCAGCCAGCTGGCCGGCCCAGCCAGCAGGCGGCCCAGCCCGCCTCCCTCCTCTGTCGTCTTCGTCCTCGACAGAGGGAGGGGAGTGTGGCCGGCGCGCGCGCGCGCCACCGCGCCACGCCACCTGCTCGCCTGCCTGCCTGCTCCTCCCCTCCTCGTCTGGATGGCCTGGAACGA
>NW_021298559.1:0-765 GCF_002162155.2 Triticum dicoccoides
TGCACTTCGTGTACAAAACGGACAATCTCTTTCGAAGTATCAGGGTTTCATAAGGAAACTCGTTTGTTATAAAGGGATTTCATTTTTTTGAACTGATTTGAACTCCATAGTTTTTCTGTGTTCAAAATGCACCATTCAAAGCCACATCATCAATTTTCAACCCTTTCTGACTTCATTTGTTATTTTTCCTGCATTTACTGATTATTTTGAGCTATAAGACCATGAAATTGAAAAGCATTTGAAATGAACTCTGAAAAGGTTGAAAGTTGGCATGGTATCATCATTTCACCCACATAGCATGTGCAAGAAAGTAGAGAGGGTTAGGGCGAAAACTGGATGCACTTCGTGTACAAAACGGACAATCTCTTTCGAAGTATCACTGTTTCAGACGGAAACTCGTCTGTTACAAAGGGATTTCATTTTTTAAACTTATTTGAAATCCATAGTTTTTCTGTGTTCAAAATGCACCTTTCAAAGCCACATCATCAATTTTCAACCCTTTCTGACTTCATTTGTTATTTTTCATGCATTTACTGAGTATTTTGAGCTATAAGACCATGAAATTGAAAAGCATTTGAAATGAACTCTGAAAAGGTTGAAACTTGGCATGGTATCATCATTTCACCCACATAGCATGTGCAAGAAAGTAGAGAGGGTTACAGCAAAAACTGGATGCACTTCGTGTACAAAGCGGACAATCCCTTTCGAAGTATCAGGGTTTCATACGGAAACTCGTCTGTTACAAAGGGATTTCATTTTGTTTGA
>NW_021298560.1:0-1081 GCF_002162155.2 Triticum dicoccoides
TGTGTTCCTACCATGCTATGCCTGCTATTGCTTAGAGTTGTGTCAGGTCTGGTTCATTGGGAATGAATTGGAGTGTCACGATATGTTCTGATGCTGAGAGTGAAGTGTGTGAACACGATTTGGTAAAGGTAGCGGTGAGAGGCCATGTAGGAGTACATGGTGGGTTGTCTCATTGGAACCGTCCTTAAGCACTGAGTTCTATGTATGTTGTCCAATGACTCGATACTACCACACATTGGAATGCTTAAGTGCCCCTCTCGACTTATTAGCCAACTTGATCTCTGTCCAGGAGTCGCAACTAGTTTCTGGTGTTTGTAGGTAGTGCTATTTTTCTACCAAGTGGCACCCGGCAGGGTGGGCTTGGGACAGACTAGGCACACGTGGCCTGGTGTACCGAGTGGCACCCGGATGGTGGGCTCGGGAACCCTGTACACATCGTTTGGGGCCGTAAGTGACACCCCGGCCGGATCTCCTTGCGGATGGAACCCGAATAGGCGATAAACCTGGACTAGAGTCTTGTGTGGTTAGTCAGGTCGTGGCCGACACCCTCGCCAGGCTTCCGCTTGAAGGTTGCCGAGATACATGACGTGTACATGGCGGTAAGTGGCGAGAGCGTGTGTGAATAAGTACACCCCTGCAGGGTTAACATGATCTATTCGAATAGCCGGGTCCGCGGTTATGGACTTCTTGGATGCTTACATGGTACATAGACAACTTGAAGTGGATACTATAAAATGCTCAAGACAAGTGTGAGTGCTATGGATGGCCTTCTCGTAGGGAGACGGGGACGAATCCATAGTAGTGTATTGTGTGGTGATTAGTGGACTCGTGTACGTTGTTTCACCTCCAGAGTTTCTGGTAGTCGTAGAATAGGATAGCCACAGAGTCAAAGCTGGCTTGCTGCAACTAAACCCCACATTACCCTCTTGATACAAATGCATGTACGATAGGATCTGATGTAAGTCTTGCTGAGTACCTTTGTACTCATGTTGCTTTATTTATGTTTTTGCAGCTGAGACTTCGGTCTTACTAGTGTTCTCGTGGACTTCGACTAGTAGCTAGTACCTCAGCTACGATCTTG
>NW_021298561.1:0-2982 GCF_002162155.2 Triticum dicoccoides
CGGCCCTCTCGAAGGTGATCTTTTGAAGTTTTTAGTGTTTTTTAGTAATTTTGTAGCTTGTTAGATATATATAGTTAGATAGGTATTTAGGTAGGTATTTAGATAGGTATTTAGATAGTTAGATACATAGTTAGATAGATAGTTAGATAGGTAGATAGTTAGATAGATAGATATTTGTTGGTTAGATGAGATGCTATATAGATAGATAGTTAGATAGGTAGATAGTTAGATAGGTAGATAGTTAGTAAAAAAATTGGTTAGATGAGATGCTATATGTTGCATACCTTGAAAAAGAAAATTGGTGATGATGATGAATATGTGATGGCGATGATGAATATGTGATGGCGATGATGAATATGTGATGACGATGATGAATATGTGATGACGATGATGAATATAGGTAGTAAAAAATTTGGTTAGACGAATAGGTGATAATGATGATGATGAATATGTCATGACGATGATGAATATATTGTTAATTTTGTTAGTTTTTTTGCCTACATGATGCAAAAATAAATGAATGCATGTTTAAATGTTTTAAGTATGCTCTATGAGTTGTGATGTTCTAATTTTTTGTCGCGATGGAATTTGCAGGCTTTGTGGTTTCGCATTTCATTGGAGTGACCGTTGTCCGACGTGTTGGTCTCCCCGAGCATCCCTCTGCTGTTCGACTACTTCCTCTATAGCCGAGGGTGAGCTACAAGTCCATCTCCTCCAATTTTTCATATCCCTAGATTTCATTCTCAAGTCAACTGACGTAACCTAGGCGTCTCCCGTCCGAAAGGTTGCATCGATAAATATGCATTCAATTGCATATTTATCACCGCAGCTCTTTTGGATTGTCCAGCGTTTTCCATGGACAACCCGAGGATGTGCAGATTGGGTATGTTCTTCATGTTCTACCCCGTTCCGAGATAGGATTTCGGCGGCGCCTCCCCATTGTTCTCCGGAGCACATTCTCTCGGCTATTTGCCGAGACGTGTATCTGGAGAACAGCGGGGAGGTGCTGCCGAAATTTTGTCTCAGAACGGGGTAGAATGGAGAACGTACTCAATCTACACATCCTCGGGTGGGATTAGGACCCATCTTTACCTATTAGAGATGTAGGTGGATTAAACGCGGTAGAAACTGAAAATTTGATGTGATTAATTTAAGTGAATCCTTAATTATGTTGTGTGGGTTGCAAAAAGCAGAGGATGGCAGATAATCAGTGGATGTACAGTGGTTTTATCCGTCGGAATCGAGTAACATCAGAGTGGATCGCGAAAACCGATGTGTATTTGAAGGAGATATTCCATCGTCCAATGAGAATTATCCCACCATGCCCCTGTGCAAGATGTGCCAGACGTCACCGTAGAAATAAGACGGACATGAGTGAGCACCTTCGCACGCATGGATATATGCCAAACTTTGACATGCCGCCGATAAACATAGCCGAGCAGGACCGTGGTAGAGAGGAGGTGATGCGACAACGCATCGATGGATATGAGGACGACGGGGTCAGGGACATGCTAGATGATGTCATTGTTGCAGAAACGGCAAATGTGACACCTTCAGAGAATGAACCGGAGGAGCCGGAGGCAACCGCAAAGGCCTTCTTGGAGGTCTTGGCCTCGTCGAAGAAACCTCTTTATGCGGGTGCGAAAATTTCTCAACTGGATGCCATCTCGCAACTGATTGCAGTCAAGGTTGAGTACGGCTGTAGCCAGAAATGCTTCGAAGCATTCCTGGGAGTATGGGCTAATAGCCTCCCTGAGGGTCATGAACTGCCGAAAAGCATGTACGATACAAAGAAAATCATGAAGGCACTCTCTATGGATTATGAGAAAATAGATGTTTGCCTGAAGAATTGCCTTTTGTTTAGGCACGAGTATGCGGATGACAAGTACTGTAAGAAGTGCGGTTCATCTCGGTACATTGAGGTGGTCGGTGAGGATGGTGAGAAAAAGCAGCTAACCATCCCCGTTAAGGTTCTTCTGTATCTTGATTTTATAAAAAGACTGCAGCGCCTTTTCATCACGAAGGAGTCTGCCAAAATAACGAAGTGGCACAAGGAAGGTATAAGGTACAATCCAAACAAAATCGTACATCCATCGGGAGGGGAAGCATGGAAGTCATTTGATGAAGAATACCCCGAGGAAGCAGCCGAGGCTGGGAATGTCAGAATAGCCATATCAGGTGATGGGTTGAATCCATATGGTATGTCGTCCAATCCATACAACTGCTGGCCTGTGTTTGTAATTCCGCTCAATCTTCCTCCGGGTGCCCTAATGCAACGGAAGACCATGTTCTTGTCGCTCATCATTCCGGGGCCTGACTACCCGGGGAAGCAATTGGGTGTGTTTATGCAGCCGCTTGTGGATGCTTTGCACCATTCTTGGTACTTTCCGAGGTTGACAGACGGGACGGGCCGGGTACCTGTGGGGGGTAGCAATGCCACCAGGTGTTGCGGTGGGCCCTCCTATGGTTGTGGAAACGTGGTGGCAGGCGCAGGCACGTGGCTCCAGGGTGTGCCCCCTCCCCCCTCACGGGCGTCGATGCCGCCGTGCCCAGGAGGGGGGAAACGGCCATGGCGGGCCGACGTAGAGGGAATCTTGGGGTGGGTTGTGTCGGGACTGTGTTGGGGGTGTAGCTATGGCTGGGCTATGACAACAAGGTGAAAAGGTCCACCGGTCAAACTACGTCCAGCGAAAGTCAAAGGGATAGACCCGGCGGTCATCTGTGTCAGGGTTAGACGGGACAGGGTACCTGGGGGTAGCAATGCCGCCAGGTGTTGCGGTGGCCCTCCTACAATTATATAAGCATGGTGGCAGGCGTAGGCACCCGGCACGCGGCTTGTATGAGGTCCCGGTGCGACGCTCCGGTGGCATTGCTACCCCCCTAGGGCCCCCGTCCCGCCTAACCCTGTAGCATTTGACCACGGGATCTACCCCTTTGACTTTGCACGGACGGGCTTTGAGCAGTAGATGTATCCACCCGGTT
>NW_021298562.1:0-2099 GCF_002162155.2 Triticum dicoccoides
CTTATTCACATGCTAGTTTCGTATTACAAAATGAGGTTTCTATTTTTATCAGGCACAACGAGGAGGAGGAGGTTAGCCTTGATGACAGATGGCGCCTCGGAGGGACACCTTTCTATATTTGGGATCAATGCTGCAAAAGGATGATGATATCGATGAAGATGTGAACCATCGAATCAATGCTGGATGGATGAAGTGACGCCAAGCTTTTGGTATCCTCTGCTTTTGGCAAGTTCTATAGGACGGCGGTTCGACCCGCAATGTTGTAAGGCGCTGAGTGTTGGTCGACTAAAAGATGACATGTTCAACAGTTAGGTGTGACGAAGATGCGCATGTTGAGATGGATGTGTGGCCACACAAGGAAGGACCAGCGGAATGATGATATATGAGATCGAGTTGGGGTAGCAACGACCGAAGAGAAACTTGTCCAGAATCGTCTGAGATGGTTTGGGCATATTTGGCACAGGACTCCAGAAGAGCCAGTGCATAGCCGTCGACTAAAGCGTGCTGAAAATGTCAAGAGAGGTCGGGGTAGACTGAACTTGACATGGGAGGAGTCCCTTAAGTGAGATCTGAAGGATTGGAGTATATCACCAGAGAACTAGCCGTGAACAGGGGTGCGTGGAAGCTTGCTATCCATGTGCCATAACCATGAGTTGGTTGCGAGATCTTATGGGTTTCACCTCAAGTATACCTCAAATTGTTTGGGATTATAGGCTTTGTCGTCGTCGTCGTTGTTGTCGTCATCATCGTCGTCGTCGTCGTCGTCGTTGTCGTCGTCGTCGTCGTCGTCGTCGTCGTCGTCGTTGTTGTTGTTGTTGTTGTTGTTGTTGTTGTTGTTGTTGTTGTTGTTGTTGTTGTATGAATTTTGCACGTAAAAATGATAAAAAGTATGAAACTTGGTGGACCACGATACTCGGCGTGGTCAGAGGTAAATGCATTTGTTGGCGCTCCCCAACCAACCCGAGAGAGCATCAACTGAACCGACAACCACACTCAATGCATCTTGGCTAAAGAAAACCTCCGGCAGCCTACCAAGATGACACTGATCTCAGCAACCCATGGTCCTAGGATAAGCTCGCACACCAAGATGACTCTCATCTAAAAGAGGCCAAGGACACACCGAGGTACATTTCTGGCACAAGAAGCCCCATGAGGAACCTTTCTTTTACATTATCCAATATTGTACTTCTTTGAATATGTAAAAAAAATATGATTAATTGGCTCCTTTAGCACACCGGTTGCTCATCTCCATAAAACAGCGAATGCTTGAGCTCCACCTGATGGTATCCTTCAAACTTAACCAATAATGTACTTCTTTGAGCAAACATAAAATACCGTACCAAAGTTAACATGTTAAGTTCCTCCCCTCCTATGTCCGCCAATCATCTCCCTTCACCTAATTCATCACTAGCTTCGCTTTTATCCATGTCCTGGCGTTGCTTTACATCATTGCCAACTCCGGCTCGCAAGCTCTTGCCACAAGTAATATCATTATGATATATTTTAACTCTATCAATAATGTACTTCAATGAGAGAACGTAAAATACCATCCCTAGCCCATCGTGTCCATTTCTCCTCGCTTTTCAAAAGGCGCCACTTTCTTGGCTCTACACTAGGACAACTGCCCGTGCATTGGAACGGGAGAAAAAACCCACATACACATGACTTGTGTTTTGATATTGACTACTGGGAACAATATCGCCTGGAGACACTTATATATTTCTCCGTGTGTCATAATCTGTATATATATAGTAATCCAACATTACCTAATCCTTATTCATGTATGTATGGTGTTTGTTTCCCTTTCAGTTTTCGCGTCCTAGTAGCCAGTCAGTATGAGTTCGTGGTGGACATAAATAGTGTCAAATTTAACTTTTTGTTTAGAGATGAGTCAAATTCAACCTTAAAACAAAAACCCAATATATGCATAGTTCGGACAACAAAGACATGTGTGCACACTAACACATTCATGTTATGGACTCGAAGATTTTTATCGATGTGTGAAGGATCCAAACAATTAATCTCAACAAATAAATCCAAACTATTAAAAACAGAAAAAGAACCTGTCAATGTGCGTGCACGCTCCATGAAAAAAAAAA
>NW_021298563.1:0-595 GCF_002162155.2 Triticum dicoccoides
CGTCGCCGCGCTCTCGTTGCCGTCGCCCGCGTGCCTGCCCCGGCCCGCCCCCGCTGTCGCTATCGCTCTCGTCGCCGTCGCCTTTGCCCGCGCCCCTGCCCCAGCCTGCCCCCATCGCCGCCGCCACGTTCGGTCCGGCCGCCGGCCTTCCCCTTTTTTCCATATATATGATGTTTTTTTTCAGATTATGTGCATATGTGTGATTATATGGATGTGTGTATATATGATTATATGTCCTGTTTTTTCAGATTTTTTGTTCATATATATGATGATTTGTTTTTTGCTTTTTTATAAAAATGTATATGTGTATGTATGTTCTCTGTGTATATGTGTTTATATATGCAAAATTTAGATTTTTAGAAAAGTTTTATCTATGTATGTTCTCTGATTTAGTGCATTTTAGGTTAGTTTCGTTTTTAGGAAAGTTTTATATATTTAGGAAGAAGGAAGAGAAGGAAGAAGGAAGAAGAAGAAAAAGTTTTATATATGGAAAAGTTATATTTTTAGAAAAAAATATATATCTAGCTAGGAAGAAGGAAGAAGGAGAAGAAGAGGAGTGGAAGAAGAGGAGAAATAAATAAGAACAGGAAAAAAA
>NW_021298564.1:0-1589 GCF_002162155.2 Triticum dicoccoides
GGACTCCGGTAAACCGGGCTGTAGCGGGCTAACAGGACTCCGGTACTCAAAGCGTGACATTTCCCCGAAGGGACAGACACAGGAACGAAGAAGGACACATGCCGGCCAGCCTAAGTGTTCCAGAGCAGTAGCAAGCTACCATGGCTCAGCGGTAACACTAGGAGACATTTCCCGGTAAGAGAGGCTACTAAAGATAAACAACTAGATAGTCAGATCCCACACATACCAAGCATTTCAATCATACACACAATATGCTCGATATGTGCAAATACAACGAAGCATCACAACATGACTCTACGACACAAGTACTTTATTTAAGGCTCAGGGAGCCATACATAACATACACAAAGGTACGGGTCTCACGACCCAACATTCAAGTCATACAGTCATACAAACCAGCAGCGGAAGTAACTTGTCTGAGTACAGACATCTAGTAAAATAAAAGAGGCTTGGAAAGCCTAGCTATACTACATGGTCCTTCACAAGCTCAGGGTCACCACCTGGGCCTTTAGCCTACTCGTTGATGTCAACGTCTACATAGAACCCATCAGAAGGGGTTGCAGCGTCTTCTGAAAAAAATGTAAATTATAGCAACATGAGTACAAAGGTACTCAGCAAGACTTACATCAGATCCTACATACATGCATATTATCAAGAAGGGTTGGTGGAGTTATTGCAGCAAGCCAGCTTTGACTCTTGGCTAGACTATCCTACGATACTTCAACTTGAAAAGGTTTTGCGCACACGAGTCCACTACTCACCACTTCAATACACTACCGAGGATCCACCTCCGTCTTCCTACGGAAGAGCCATCCTCGGCACTCACACTTATCTTGAGGCTTTTAGTAGTTTCCATTTACTTGTCTATGAACTGTATAGGCAACCAAGTAGTCCTTTACCGCGGACGCGGCTATTCGAATAGATCATGATAACCCTGCAGGGGTGTACTTCTTCATACATGTTTCCGCCACTTAGCGTCTGCACACGACATGTGCTCGGCAGACTTCAAGCGAAAGCCGACGTGGGTGTAGACCACGACCTACCTAAACACTTAAGCCTCTAGTCCAGGTTTATCGCCTATCCAGGTTCCATCCGCAGGGAGTCCGGCCGAGGTTTCCCATACGGCCCCGAACGATGTGAACAGGGTTCCCGAGATACCTAACGGGTATCCGGTACACCCGGCCACGTACCTACCGCATCACAGCCCACCCCTACGGTCAGCGCTGTCCACGACCTCCAGTAGGCTACAAACACCAGAAACTACTTGCAACTCCTGGACAGAGAGCTAGGGTGAATAAGAAGTCGAGCGGGGTCATATTTCAGGGCCCAATGCATGGTAGTAGCTGTATCTTAAATCACACATACAGATCTCAGTGCTTAAGGTCGGCTTCAATGAAACAACCCACCATGTACTCCTACATGGCCTCTCATCGATACCTTTACCAAATCGTGTTCACCACACCACTCTCATTACCGACATAATCATTTCACTCTAGCCATCACCCAGATGAACCAGACCTGACACGACTCTAAGCATAGCAGGCATAGCAAGGTAGGAACAACACATACATATGGCTCAATCAACTCCT
>NW_021298565.1:0-1717 GCF_002162155.2 Triticum dicoccoides
GAGCTGGGGCAATAGAGCAAGGCCGCTTTCGAAGAACTTATACCTGAGGGTCGCTGGGATGTCGGCGGCGGCAGGTCGGACCTGCGGACAATACGGCAGGGAGGAAGAAGGGTCGGAGGACCTCCCGAGCCGGCCATGTGTCGGAGAGAACGGCATGGGCAGAGGATCGGGCGCCTCCGGCAGCTGTGGGTTTCCTCCCTCGGCGGCGATGACCGCGTGAACGATGCACCTTTTAGTCCTCTACACACACCGGCCGAAGGGATCCGGCCGGATCTGTGACCAGCGGTGAGCAGAGAGAAAATGTCGCTACCGCTGTCTTGTTTATATCTGGAGAGGATGAGAGAATGAAGAGAGCAACCCTAGTAAAGCAAGCGATCAGGCCACTGCGTCCATATATAGTGGAGTGATTATCTTTTCTCTCTCTACAACAAGGGTTTCAATTTGTGTACATGGCATTAAAGAAAAGAAACTCTCTATTTAAGGTGACTACTGTACGACTCCTGCTTACTACTAGTAGTACTACAGTATTGTTCACTTGTGCTCCCCGCCCCTCCATCAATTGAACAACCCCACGGGTCAATAAACATACAGTAAGTACTGTATCTATTATATTATTAAGACATAAGTAAAACAAGCCACCATGTTATTCCACATAGGTTAAAAATTTATACATCGTTGATTTTTATTGCAATGGCCGAGATTTAAAAGTTATAGATGTTACGCAAAACTACGGTCACGTGTCATTATGTCTCTACACGTACAACTCTAAGGGATAGATCGATCTTAAAAAAAACTGAAGGACACGTACACATGTTGTAACAGAAAGAGTTCGTTTCCTAAGAAAAACAGGAAGAGTTGGAATAGTAGAATAGAAGGAAAAAAGGGGGTTTCCACGTCGTCCATGTGATGGAAAGCTTGAGCTTAAACCGAAAAGCATATTACTACGGTAAGACAGGAAAGTATTTTTCCTGCCAAAGAACTACAGTCAATAATGGCTCTACATGTATGTCTAGCGGACAAATAAATGCAAAAAAAAAACTCTAATGGACACGTATACATGTTTGTAACAGAAAGAGATGTTGAATAGTACTAGAATAGAAGGAAAAGAAGGGTTTCTACGTCCATGTGTGATGGAAAGCAATGAGGCAGGGAAGTCTTTTACCTGCCAAATACACGAGTTGCCGCGGCACGGCTCCAACACGGCGAAGCGCTACCACGATTCCATCGGGGCTGGTGGCGCTGCCGGGATCAAGGTCGCAGCGGAAGCTCCCCCTCATCAAGATGCCGCTGAGCTGGTGGAAGCAATGCAAGGAGAACGAAGCCCACAAAGAAGGGAGAACTATGGAAGAAGGCCATAATCCTCATCAAGAAGTGCAAGATCGCCGTTGAGAGAGAAGGCAAGGTCGGCGACCCGGACACACCTCGCCCTCCGCGACAAGCAGACAACACCCTGCCGGAGGCTGATATCGGTGCCATCGCCCATGCTGCCATGCAATAACTATCTAACCGTCGTCTTGCATGAGGCTCGACACTGGCGGACTGTATTCAGTGGACTTGGTGTCATTCAGTCATTGTTGCCGTGGAGCTGCCGCCCGGCCAGAAGCCCAGGTTTCTGCCACAGCGCCGCCGACTCCAAGGGATTGCGGGCTTCCAGCTAGGACAGCAATGGCATCCGGCCGGAGCAATAGCTGATTCGACGCTAACGAGGAGCAAGTAA
>NW_021298566.1:0-1569 GCF_002162155.2 Triticum dicoccoides
CTTAGGGCATCGTTTAGACTTTGGGTTTTGTTTAGATTAAAAGTTCGCCATAGCTGCAACTTCGCGTACTTCGTTTGTGTTCAACGACCAGACAAAGGCGTCACAGAACCCCACCTTGATCAATAAAGCTTTCATCTTATATTCGCAATATCCAGATTGCAATCTCAGTTTCTTGCTTGTTCTTCGTTTGCTCGCAGGAAACAGACCCTCGTGGTCAGGTTGATCGTGCTCCGGCGTGGTCAATAACCTCTCGGAGTTGGTTTAGCGATTGCTAAGGCGCGACGTCCTCGCACGTTCGTAGTCGGATCGTCAAAGTCGACTTCCAACAAAGCGATATCCATCATCTCATCGAAAGACGGGACACCTTTGCCTCTATCAAGTGGTATCAGATTTCCAGGTTGCTCGGTGAGATTTTACAGTTTTTCGTAGTTTAGATCGAGTCTGTTCTTCATACCTACAGTCCACGAAAAAGCCACACAAAAAATTAGGGTTAGTTCATCATATCCGAACCAATCTGAGCCTTTGCATAATCTTTTTAGGGTTTTGCTTTGTTGAATTTGCGGTTGCATCGTCGGTCTAGTTGCTGGTCTTAGCGTCTAGTCTTTTAGAGTTTCGAGTTCTGGTCATAAGTTGTCACGCCGCCGCCGTACCATCATCATCGCCCCTGCCATCTACCACCACCGCTCCGAATCCGTATCCATATACCACCACCAATCCGTGCCCATATACCACCACCGATCCATATCCATATACTACCACCGCTACCACCACCGCTGCCATATACCACCACCATATATCCACCACCAATCCGAGTTCCTTGCTTATTAGGTTTGTTTTCGGGATCCATCCAGATTCCGATTCGTGTTTCCTTGCCGGAGTAGGTTTCGGAAAAAAAAAAGAGTCGGGTAGCCACGCTCCGTTTAGGCCCAAAATTTTTCGAAAACGCATTTTTCGAAAAAAATTCTGGCTATCCTATTTTTAGGTGTTTCTGAGTGTTTTGAGACAGGTGCCATTATAGGAAGTTTTTTTTGACCCGTTTCCAGTTTTTGGGTCCGGGCAGTCGAAAAAAAATTTGGTCGAAAAATTTCGTGCCCATCCTGTCAGTTTGAGCTAGGAAGAGTTTTGAGACACTCGCCATTATAGTGATTTTTCGCACACAAAAAAAGCAGCGCAAAAAAAAGAGCGCAAAAAAAAAGAGCGCAAAAAAAAGAGCGAAAAAAAAATTCAGAGTGTGCTTTTCCCTTGTTTACGTGCCGCGCCGTGATTTTGTTGGTGTTCTAGGCTCGCGTCTCTAGCACAGTCTAGCCTAGGACCAGCACAGTACCGTCGTTGAGCGTTTATTCAACTTTGCATCTCTGAATTGATTATTGCTGACCCTTTTTGCTACCATAGTATAAGCCTTCCCAGCTCCACATACATCTACGTCGTGCGTTTGACTCTCCCTGGTAATCGCTCTATCCAAGCTTTGAGAG
This sequence comes from Triticum dicoccoides, assembly GCF_002162155.2. NCBI lineage: Eukaryota > Viridiplantae > Streptophyta > Magnoliopsida > Poales > Poaceae > Triticum > Triticum dicoccoides. Next base: position 1,473 of record NW_021298566.1, read on the forward strand.
TTTTGACTACAACGGTTGCCGATCACCGCCTGTTGCTGGGTAAGAACTGGTAAGAATTTGAGTTTTGCTTGACGGATTTGTGACACCCACCACCACC
>NW_021298567.1:0-1107 GCF_002162155.2 Triticum dicoccoides
TGGAAACTAGATTTCGTGCACTTTCCAACCCAATTGGAATCACCTTCAAATTCGTCCGGAGCGTTAAGTTGTGGACGAAACAATATGATGCTGCAGCAGAATCCGAGTCAAACTACAAGTCCAAAGGTGTTACATCACCTCCACTTGGGCCCATTGGCCTTGTACGACCTAGATTTAGTTTTAGGCTGCCTTGGGACGTCCTCCCACCTCCTTGGCCGCCACCCCTTGCTCCTATATAAGTAGATCCATCTAGTAGCTTTTCTCTTGGGATTTGTTTAGTTAAAAGTTAGCCATTGCAACTTCGTGTACTTCGTTTGTGTCCAACGACCAGACCAAGACCGCTTCCGGATCCCCACCATTATCAATACTTCATATATATTTGCAATATTCAGATTGCTTTATCACATTCTTGCTCGTTCTTCGATTGCTTGCAGGAATAGACCTTCGTGGTCAGGCTGACCGTGCTTCCAGCATCGTTAGTAACCTCGGGAGATTGGTTTAGCGATTGCTAAGGCGCAACGTTGTGCACGTTTGTAGTCGGATTGTCAAAGTCGTCTCCACCAAATCGATAGTTATCATCTCATCGAAAGATCGGGACCCTCGCCTCTATCAAGTGGTATCAGTTTTCAGGTTGCTCGGTGAGAATTTCCAGTTTTTCTTAGATTAGATTTATTTTCTTATCTATTGTCCAAGAAAAAGCCACAAAAAAAAGTTAGATCTGTTCATCCTTTATCCAAGCCAGTCTGAGCCTTTGCAATTTTCTATTCATTGCTTGCATAGTTGAATTATCGGTTGCATCGTCGTGTCGAGTTGCTGGTCTTAGTGTCTAGTTCGTTTAGAGTTTCGAGTTCTATTCACATTAGTCACGCCACCGCTGCATCATTATCTCTTCCGCTGTCCACCACCCATCCATCAATTTCCACCACGTGCTATCCATCATTCATTGTCATAATAATAGTTGAGATCGTTCACATCTTCACTTGATCCAATCTGCATCTTATCTAGTTTGTTTTGGAAAGAGGGAGAAAAAAAGAGAGAAAAAAAAACGAGAGAAAAAAAAGGAGAAAAAAAAGTCAGAGAAAAAAAAGGAGAGAAAGAAAAAAAGTG
>NW_021298568.1:0-1151 GCF_002162155.2 Triticum dicoccoides
GATGGTTTAATGATGAACATTGTCAATCTTTTGAAATGAATAAGAGCTTCACTTATATGTGCAAACTGAGTTGCAATATTTTCATGCCTTCTACTTCTTGTGCTAATTTTTTGGCTTTAGATTTTATGAACTATGCAAGTTACTCATCTATTCATGTTTCATATATGCAAAAATCAAGGGAAGTAAAAATGGATGACATATACATATACAATATGTACACCTTGTCTCTTTTGTTAGCCACATTTCAGATTAAGCAACGCCGAGGACGGCTTTATTTTCAAGAAGGGGAGGATGATGAGGACATGACTACCTTGGATATGACCAAAAATATTGCATATATGCATATTTGTCAGGTGATTTCTAGTGCAAACTATTCAATAATCTATTTATGTTATCCAGAACAAAAATACTTCACACACTTTTGTGTTTTGTCTAATTGCAGGTGTATGGGACTTTTGTACAATCCACATATGAAGATAAGGAAGAAAGAGATGTTTATTTGCTGTCCAAAAAGTTCTCTCACGTCACTTTTGGCCCAAGAGAAGATAGAGTCCAAGTCTCTCACGTTCTGGATTCAGATTCGGACTGCACAGACACACCTGACTCAAAACGCACACAAGTTTTTCATACGGACTCCGAATTGGGTGATTCTTTTTTTGTTGGAAACTAGATTTCGTGCACTTTCCAACCCAATTGGAATCACCTTCGAATTCGTCCGGAGCGTTGAGTTGTGGACGAAACAATCTGATGCTGCAGCAGAATCCGAGTCAAACTACAAGTCCAAAGGTGTTACATCACCTCCACTTGGGCCCATTGGCCTTGTACGACCAAGATTTAGTTTTAGGCTGCCTTGGGACGTCCTCCCACCTCCTTGGCCGCCACCCCTTGCTCCTATATAAGTAGATCCATCTAGTAGCTTTTCCTTGGGATTTGTTTAGTTAAAAGTTAGCCATTGCAACTTCGTGTACTTCGTTTGTGTCCAACGACCAGACCAAGACCGCTTCCGGATCCCCACCATTATCAATACTTCATATATATTTGCAATATTCAGATTGCTTTATCATATTCTTGCTCGTTCTTCGATTGCTTGCAGGAATAGACCTTCGTGGTCAGGCTGACCGTGCTTCCAGCATCGTCAGTAACCTCAGGAG
>NW_021298569.1:0-1086 GCF_002162155.2 Triticum dicoccoides
TCCGTTTGCATTGTTTTTCACAAGTAAACATAGGTAGGTCTTTTCTCAGATGATTAAAGGCAAAGAAGTAAACTATTGAAATAATCTATAATGCCTTATTAGGCATCCATAGAATTATGATATCACAGTTTAGATCATTGATTAATGCATTACGCAGTGTGATATACATGGATCTGGATTATAGATCCAAAGACGCATAACTAAATTGTTGGATTTAACATATTAATAGTTAATCAATCCACATTAGTAGGCAGAATTCTACAATTTGCTACCTACACAAACAACATTGAAATTGCTGGAGTCTCCATGTGATCTAAGAGTTTGCATAAGAAAAAACATTGACTAGTCTAGCTAATTGTCATCATGTAAACTAAAAACCTTTATCAAGGCAAAGAGGAACCAGCAGTTTACCTGGCTCAAAATGAGCGCATCTCCAACTCAGTTCTACCGCCCACCCCCCAAAAAACACAAAATCCTAGAAATAAAAAAAGGCACGAAATAAGACCATGATACTTAATTTCTAAGATTTTTAATAAAATTGTAATAAAATAGCAATGGACACATGGTGAGTACCAAACTAAACAAAGTTATGTGAGTATATGTGCCTGACAAAAACATCAGCACTGTAGTGTAAGCTGGTAAGCTGGTCCTTACTAAGCTGTGTAGTGTAAGCTGGGACTTCTACTCGGCTTATATATAAACCGAGCTCAAATCGGCATAAGTCAAGTGTATTGGGTATTCAAGGAACTGCGCCTGACAAAAACATCACCACAGAAAGAGCAGGAGCAATCATGTCAACTGCTGATCAAACTTTTAAACTTGGAAGGAAGGAAACATGATCCAAAGAGGAAGTTTTTCATAGCTTCGCAAAAAGGATTTAGCGTTGTGTCTTTGCCTTCTATTAAGACATGTTCAAAGTTGTCCCATGGAACATCTGTTTCTCACCAAAGGCCTCCTATTATGGGAACCTAACGGTCACATTTTGATCCAACGACGCGAAACAAAGTCTAAGAATCATTCCTTGGTTTTATTTGCCATGAGCATAACTCCTATATATTGTCCAGTTCTTTTGGAAATGAGAAAAAA
>NW_021298570.1:0-2719 GCF_002162155.2 Triticum dicoccoides
AAATTTGAACATCAAATTCATGAACAACCAATAACGGCAAACTCTAACAAATTAAGTACTAATCCGAAGGACTGCAGACTATTAAGACAAAGTGATTAAAAGTGATTTCTAGCCAATAGCTTGATTGTAAATATATACCACGGAGAAGAACAACTATATATGAATATGTTACTATGTAATTTGGGAGAGCAAAGAAACTAAGAGCTGGTCTGTAGTGATTAACACAATAATTTATGGTTAAGTAGTATTTTGGTACTTCTCGAAAAAAGTAGTATTTTCGTATTTCTTTTTATTATGAATAGCTTCTATATGTACTTAACATCAAAAAAGTACTTCCTCCGTTCCTAAATATAAGTCTTTGTAGAGATTCCACTAGAAACCACATACGGATGTATATAGGCATTTTAGGTGTAGATTTATTCATTTTGCTCCGTATATAGTCCATCTAATGGAATGTCTACAAAGACTTATACTCCCTCCGTTCCTAAATATTTGTCTTTTTAGAGATTTCAAATAACTACCACATACGGATGTATATAGACATATTTTAGGGTGTAGATCCATTCATTTTGCTCCGTATGTAGTCACTTGTTGAAATCTCTAGAAAGACAAATATTTAGGAACGGAGGGAGTATTTCATAAACTAACATGTACAAGATCACTATAATCATTCTAAGTTTCTCAATATTCTACGGAATCTAACTATATAGTCACACCATTCGTATTCAAAGTTTTTCCTTTGGCAGCTTCGCCCCCCTGAGATTTCGTTCAAGCTCCGCCACTGGTGGAGATCATACGTAAGCCTGCTCCCGTGCGTACCGCATGTGGTCTTTGTCATATTGTTCAACCAACCCAGACATCCTCCGCTCTCACGCGTGGGCATGATCCCGACTCCTCCTGCTTTTGGACAACCCGGATGTCCAAGGTCTCGTCTTGCTGTGCATCATAGTCAGACTGGTTTAGAAATCAGAAACAACTTTTTAAAATGATGTTTGCGGGTCAACTGGAATTCCCAACGTAGAATTAAATACCTTGTAACTCGATCCATGGACGTGTATGGTGTGATCAAGGAGAAAAGAAATCATGAATTTAAGTATGAAAAGACAAAACTGACTAACATGTTACTGGCATCATAAGTTTGAGAAAGCAAAACTTAGATGTGTGCATAGACATGTGTAAGCAACTTTCCCTTTTCAGGAAATTGACAGTAAAAGAGTATGTTAGAAAATATATGAACGCAAGTTTCGTACAATGTATGTTGAGAAAATAATATCAAGTAGGATTAAGAATGAAATCGGCTGGAACAATCATTGCGTAAACAATGTATGGTTGACGAAGGGAAGCATCATGCCATGAATTTGGAGTCGACAAGATAATTTGTCAGACGTAAAGGGAATTAAGAGAGAAACATAAATGACCCGAAAAGGAACACCAAGAAAGAAGGAGATCAGAAGTAAGAATGGATGAAACTTAATGGAAACGAATAACCGATCGATGAAGGAAACGAATAGGTCGGAACGTAGAGAAACAAGACAACTACAATGGTTGGAGGAAGTATTTTATTATGTATATTGTGTGGTATTGACTGATAGAGTTTACCTTGTTGTCTAGGTATCCATCATGTTTATTTCGTTGCATTAGTTCGTTCATGCATGTAGTTAAGTTGAAGGCTTGAGGCTGCGGCAGTGAGCGTGCTCGTAGAACTGTGGAGACGAGTATGCATGCAAGCTGATATTGCCTAGATAGTTAGTTGAGTTAGCATCAGCTGATCAGTAGCATGCACGTCGTGTAGTTTGCATGGATATGGTTGTTAGCAACATGCGCGTACAGCTCCGTGGAGTCAGAGCGGCCGAGTCCGGCGGCAGATCAGCATGGAGCTAGAAGCGGACGCATTCAGTTGAGACGTGCGTCAAGTGTGCCGTTGTGGGCAAGCTCAAGTCTGTTGAAAACTTGGATCTGACTCAAGCCTGTACATGCAAGAATAATCGGATCAAGCAATTGGCTTGGCCGTCGCGTTTGCATGCAACGTAGTGGGTTAGTGGGTGCGTGTGTGTTGTGTAGGTCTGGTACTTAAATCCATGTACTCAGTTCATTTCCGTTGAGAAGAAACAGAGAAAAGGCACAAGTGTGTGCGGTGCCGCAAACCTCCCTGTGTGCTCTTTTTCTACCTTCAGACCTGTGTGTGTGCTTCTTCCTCCTCGGGCTGCGCCAACATTGACAAACTTTCAAGTTCTTATCTCCTTTTTTACGCAGTTTCAGCCAAAACAACTTTCCAGATCACGCACAAATCAACGATTGTAGCCGTTGTGTAGGTGTGTGCCCCTATTACACTGATAGAAAAAGAGGCTTCCGTCCAGCCCCATTAGTCGCGAAACTGTAGGAACCGCGACTAATGAAGTCTTTAGTCGCGGTTCGGCAGATGAACCGCGACCAAATGCCTGGGCCCAGGGCGCTCGCGGGCTTTAGTCGCGGTTGGCCAGGCCAACCGGGACTAAAGGTGCCCAAAGGCCTTTAGTCGCGGTTGGCCAGGCCAACCGGGACTAAAGGTGCCCAAAGGCCTTTAGTCGCGGTTGGCCAGGCCAACCGCGACTAAAGCTCCTCCCTTTTAGTCCCGGTTTGTGGCACGAACCGGAACTAATGGGGTTGAGACCTTTAGTCCCGGTTCGTGCCACGAACCGGTACTAAAGGTCCCATTTTCAAACTCTAACCCCCCCCCCCC
>NW_021298571.1:0-1115 GCF_002162155.2 Triticum dicoccoides
GTTGCAGGGCTTCCGGAGGGCCGTGGGTCGGTGGGGAGGAAGGAGGGGGTCGAGGCGGAGCCTCTGGGCTAGTCGGGGGAGCGAGGGAAGGGCGGTGGCTGCAGCTACGGCGAACGGCGTCGACGGCTGCGCTCTGCTTCGGGAGAGGGGCGAGGGAGGCGAAGCAGGGAGAGAGGGAAGAGGTGCACGGGAGAGTGAGGGGGGTCAGGGGGATCGGGACGGCCTGCGGAAGTCGTCCACGCGGCCAGAAGCTCGTCGGCAAGCAGGAGGTGGCCGTGCGGCCGTGCGCGTGCGAGCACGCAGCAGCTTCGGGGCGAGGGGAGGAAGACGACGGAGGGCTGCAGTGGTGGGCTGGGCCGGCTTCTGCTGGGCTGCACCGCAGCGGGCCGCGTGGGTGGGTTGGCCTCTCTGGTGGGCTTCACAAGTGAGGCCAGGTAAGTTACAGGTACTCCCTCCTGCTCTGTTTCTATTTTAATTATTGTTTTCTATTTGTTTCAATCTATTTTGATTTAGTTTAGCAACTAAATCATTTAAGTAAATTCTGTAGAATTTTATGTGGCTTGCTAAAATATATATAAAGCCACTCACAAACTTCCAGAATTATTGGAGTCATATTTAATATATATTAAATATAAATCCAAAGCAAATAGTTATTGGATTAATTCAAATGGCCAAAATAATTATCTCTGTGACTCCAAAAATATTGGTTTGAATTTTACCTCTTACCAATATTTCCATGGAATATCAGGAACATTTTCTTGGACACATTTGAGAAGATTTAATTGTTGGTTATTTTTAGAGGTTTCCTGAGGCTTTTGAAAATTCCTCAATTCAAATTTCATTTGAATTTAAACATGATGCACATATGGAAGCAAGCATAGGACAGGCCAGAACTAGGGATGTGACATATCCTTTCGGCCGCTCCGCGCATCGCTACTTGATTGGTCACCTCATCACCATTCGGCCGCCCCGCAATCACCTCTCGGTTGGTCACCTCATCACCACTCGGCCGCTCCGCGCGTCGCCACTCGGTTGATCAATTCATCACCACTCGGCCGCCTCGCGCATCGCCACTCGGTTGGTCACCTCATCATCACTCGGCCGCTCCGCGCGTC
>NW_021298572.1:0-1178 GCF_002162155.2 Triticum dicoccoides
AGCTCGGGTGAGCTCGGAGTCGGCGTTAGGGAGCGCAGCAGAGGGTGCGGATGGGTGCTATGGCCTCCTGGGGGTGCACTGAGCACGGCTGCGTGCTCGGTTGCAGTTCTAGGCAACCGTGGCTACGGCGGCGACATGGCCGGCGGCGAAGAGCTCTCGGCTCCGGTGGTTGATGCGGCTAGGGGGCGAATTAGACAACGAGGCATGGGGGAAACGATGCAGCGGCTCACCGCGGTTCTTCTGGTGCTGCTGGCGAGGCAGGGGAGGCACGGGGTCCGGCGAATCGACGGCGGGGATCACCGGCACCCGAGGTCGGAAACGGTGGCGTTGGAGATGCAGCAGAGCTTCTGGCGCCGCGTGACTCGATGGAGAGGACGACGACGTCGGGGCGGAGCTCGGGATCACGTCGGAGAGGTGGGGCAGTGGCTGTGGGTGCGGGGTTACGGCAGCGTGTCCATGGAGGCTTCGGCCATGGCGGGGAACGGGCGAGGAGAGGCGTAGGGGGGGCGAATGGGGTGTCGGCGAGGTCGGGGCGACGACCAGAAGACGATCCACGCGGCGCAACGGCGACCAGGGCGATGCAGAGAGGCTGGGTGGTGCGTGGCGAGCTCGGGCGCGCCATGCTCACCTCCCTGCCTGCTCTGGCAAGGGGAAGCAGCTGGCTGGCACGGGCCAGCACAGTGCTGGGCCGGCTGGGCTGGGCAGGTAGGTCCAGGTAAGTTCTACTCCTTTTATTTTTTTCTGTTCTGTTTTCTATTTTGTTCTGTTTTGTTTTAGTTTAGTAAAATACTAAACCATTTTAATAAATTCTGTAGTTTATTATGTGGCTTACTAAAATATATACAAAGCCACTCACAAACTTCCAGAATTATTTGGAGTCATATTTAATATATATTAAATATAAATCCAAAGCAAACAGTTATTGGATTAATTCAAATGGCCAAAATAAATATCTCTGTGACTCCAAAATATTGGTTTAAATTTTACCTCTCACCAATATTTCCATGGAATAACAGGAACATTTTCTTGGACTCATTTGATGAAATTTAAATGTTGGTTATTTTTTGGAGGTCTTCTGAGGCTTTGAAAATTCCTCAATTCAATTTCATTTGAATTTAAACATGATGCTCACATGAGGTCTAGCCTAGTGCATTACCAGAAGCTAGGGATGTGACAAC
>NW_021298573.1:0-1853 GCF_002162155.2 Triticum dicoccoides
CACATGAACAAGGGTTCACAATCCTTTGTAATCATCATAAACAAGGAAAACATAGCCCCAGGGCTCAAGACATACGGTTCTTACCTCCTCTGCGAGGGGCCAGAACTGGTAAAATCCATGTGTAACACATGCACCATAGGTAGATGTAGCCCTTGTTTGTATCCCTTTTCCTTACTATCAGAATCATTCCCACGACAGGTATCATAGTCCCCTAGAATGGCCGACCCATTTACTCGTTCACAACCCCTGTGTGTTTGAGCGACATCTTGACGTAGTGTGTGTCATATAGGATTTCGCATGATTCTTCCGACAGGATTTCACGTGATGTCAGCCTTACAGATTCCTAATTGTAATTTTCTATAGGCGATAGGAGAAGGCTGGCCCATTTCTGCGTAGGTTCGCTCGGCTCGTAGCGATCACTATAGGTCCAGCTTACTATGTTTATTTTTCTATATTTTTGCTTTCTTTCAATTTATTTGTTTTCTTGCCTTTTTTCTATTCTCCTGTTTTCATTCTGCTTTAGTTTTCTTAGTTTTCTCTTGGTTTATTGGTTTTCCTTTCTTTATTTATTTTTCTTTTGTTTCTTCGTTGTTGTGTTTTTGGTTTTACCCTTCTCTTTTGTTTCTCTGTAGTTTTAGTGGTTTTATTGTCCATTTTCATCTTTCATTTTTTTCAATACATGTCTACATTATTCATATGCATTCTAAAGAAATTATATACATCAGGCGCTTTTTTTACAAAAGTTTAAGATTTTCTAATGATAAACACATTTTTCTGAACTATGCAATCTTTTTCTACATTTTTAAAACTTTTTTTTAAAATTCCCGAAAAAAATTTAACTCAAGAACATTTTCTAGTTAAACTGACATTTTTCTGAATTACACAAATATTTTATGACAATGTATAACCATTTTTTTACACATGATTAACATTGTTTGCAAACTTGATTGCTGTTTTCTACTTTTTTTATTCATGTTGTATATTTTCATACACATGAAACATTTTCTATAGATGTCTATCATTTTTCAAAATACGTGTTTAGTTTTTTAACAAAATTATGTAAAATATTTCTGCAATACATATATTTAGAATATTCTCTGCATATAAACAAAGTGCAAAATGAATACAAAAGAAAAAATGTGAATAAAAGAGGGAAGGCAAAATTAAAACAAAGCAAAAAAAATATGGTGACAAAATAAGTAACATGACGTCATAGTGGGAGTAACTAATTAGCAAGTAATATAACACACCCCAATGCAAATTTGCTTATGTGACATGTAGCTAATGAGGATAGAGGTGTTTAGAGTAAAATTAATATATTACCGTAACATAACACAACCCAAGCTAAAAACGAGTCTACATCTTAATAAATGATGTCTTGCATGATACTATATATATGTTACTGCCCACTGTGAAGATAGTAACATAGACTAGTAACATATGCATGTTATGACTCTAAATTACTTTCCATTGTGACTGACCTTAGCACAATTTCATAGGTAAAATGCTGATATGCCACATTGATCAATGAAAAGAGAGGAGAGGGTTGTATGTTAGCCAAGATACTGCTATATATATTTATATAAATAGCGTGAGTGTATATACATACTGGCATATAAATATATATATAGCTCTTCTAGAAATATGGTGCAGGTTTCTACAAGAGCTATATTTATTTATATATGCCAGTATTGATATACACTCACGCTATATCCTCTCGTGTCCTAGCTACCTTGCAATAGCAAATCACATTATATGTTAGCTAGTAACAGCAAGCCACACTATCTTCTCGTGAGGTAGTAGCAACGACATGTACTTCATTTGTCAATGTCGCATTCCTGCTAATTTAAGTT
>NW_021298574.1:0-1374 GCF_002162155.2 Triticum dicoccoides
ATATGGCCTTGGAACACGGAGACTGAAAGGTCGAGCGTGAATCATATAGTAGATATGATCAACATAGTGATGTTCACCAATGAAACTGCTCCATCTCACGTGATGATCGGACATGGTTTAGTTGATTTGGATCACGTGATCACTTAGAGGATTAGAGGGATGTCTATCTAAGTGGGAGTTCTTAAGTAATATGATTAAATTGAACTTAAATTTATCATGAACTTAGTCTCGGTAGTATTTTGCAAATCATGTTGTAGATCAATAGCTCGCGTTGTTGCTTCCCTATGTTTATTTTGATATGTTCCTAGAGAAAATTGTGTTGAAAGATGTTAGTAGCAATGATGCGGATTGGATCCGTGATCTGAGGTTTATCCTCATTGCTGCACAGAAGAATTATGTCCTTGATGCACCGCTAGGTGACAGACCTATTGCAGGAGCAGATGTAGACGTTATGAACGTTTGGCTAGCTCAAAATGATGACTACTTGATAGTTTAGTGCACCATGCTTAATGGCTTAGAATCGGGACTTCAAAGATGTTTTGAACGTCATGGAGCATATGAGATGTTCCAGGAGTTGAAGTTAATATTTCAAGAAAATACCCGAGTTGAGAGATATGAAGTCTCCAACAAGTTCTATAGCTAAAAGATGGAGGAGAATCGCTCAACTAGTGAGCATGTGCTCAGATTGTCTGAGTACTACAATCGCTTGAATCAAGTGGGAGGTAATCTTCCAGATAAGATAGTGATTGACAGAATTCTCTAGTCACCATCACCAAGTTAGTAGAACTTCGTGATGAACTATGATATGCAAGGGATAACGGAAACGATTCCCAAGCTCTTCGTAATGCGGAAATTGACGAAGGTAGAAATTGAGAAAAACATCAAGTGTTGATGGTAGACAAGACCACTAGTTTCAAGAAAAGGGCAGAGGGAAGAAGGGGAACTTCAAGAAGAACAGCAAGCAAGTTGCTGCTCAAGTGAAGAAGCCCAAGTCTGGTCCTAAGCCTGAGACTAAGTGCTTCTAATGCAAAGGGACTAGTCACTGGAAGCGGAACTATCCCAAGTGATTGGCAGATAAAGAAGGATGGCAAAGTATATTTGATATACATGTTATTGATGTGTACTTTACTAGTGTTTATAGCAACCCCTCAGTATTTGATACTAGTTCAGTTGCTAAGATCAGTAACTCGAAACGGGAGTTGCAGAATAAACAGAGACTAGTTAAGGGTGAAGTGACGATGTGTGTTGGAAGTGGTTCCAAGATTGATATGATCATCATCACACACTCCCTATACGTTCGGGATTAGTGTTGAACCTAAATAAGTGTTATTTGGTGTTTGCGTTGAGCATGCATATGATTTGATCATGTTTATT
>NW_021298575.1:0-864 GCF_002162155.2 Triticum dicoccoides
GAAATATTTAAATAGGTTGTAGTGCAAAAAGCACTCTGGACCAGAGATGAAAAATTGAGTGTAGGGCTCAAAATATTTCATGAATGAAATATATTTTAGCATAAAAGTGATTTAAAAACATCACATGACATCTCCAAATTTTTGTGGGAATTTTAAGTGAATTTATCAAATGGTTGTAGTTCAAATAAGGCCATTTAACCTAGAAAACCCTTTTCAAGAAAATAAAGATCAAGCAACCTAATTATTTAATTAGTTACACTGATAAAAGGAAAGTTTTTCTTGAGAGGTTAAACAAGTCCAACAACATTTTTGAAAAGTTTTCTCTTTGGGAAAAACTCATCATAACAGGGAAGGAAATGATTTAAACAAAATCAAAATGGAGCTCAAAAATTCAAAGTTTTAAATCCTGGCAAAATTTTATTCCATTAAAACAAGGCCAAAATTTTGGGGTGTCACAATACTAACCCCCTTAAAAAAATCTCGTCCTCGAGATTTGCTAAAAGCGGTGTTAAGAAAATAATTACGCAATGACGATGTGGCTACAGTGAGAGGGCAATAAGTGGTGAAAAACCACAGTGTGAAAAACTGGGGCTGCGCGGAAAAGTCTACGGTTCGGGACAAAAACGGGTGATTTCTACGCTGGATATAAATTTAGGATAACTCCTAAATTTAGATATACGCTGGTTGTACCCGAGAGCACAGTGCTCTCTCTGGCCGACAGGTGGACCCGGGGTCCACTGTCAGTCTCCTCTTCTTCTCCCTCTGGCCCTTTCTTCTTCCTCTCTCCCGCGCGCTTTCTCCACCGGCGACGCCTAGTGTGTAGGGCATCTAGGCCGTACCGTGGTAGTGCGCGGCGTGCTAGCT
>NW_021298576.1:0-1137 GCF_002162155.2 Triticum dicoccoides
GACGAAAATAGCATTATTCCCTCTCTTGGTCCTGGGAAAACCGGTAATGAAATCCATACCAATTTTATCCCATTTCCATTCAGGAATAGCTAAGGGTTGAAGGGTGCCAGCAGGCCGTTGATGCTCTGCTTTTACACGACGACAGACGTCGCAATTAGCAATATACTGAGCAATTTCCCTCTTCATCCTAGTCCACCAGAACCTCTGGCGTAGGTCCTGATACATCTTAGTACTACCGGGATGAATGGTGAGAGGAGATTCATGAGCCTCCTTAAGGATCAACTGCCGTAGATGCTGGTTCTTGGGAACCACTAGACGGTTCTCAAAGTACACAACACCATGATCATTTGTGGAGAAACAACTAGCACCTCCGCTAGCAATGTTCTCTTTGATTTTAGATATTCCCTTATCTCGCTTTTGGGCAGCGATGATTTGATCCGTAAGAGTAGGTTTTGCTACCAAGGTGGAAAGAAAACCTTGAGGTACAATGTGAAGGTTAAGCTTCCGAAATTCCTCATGGAGAAGCGGTTGACTTTGTTGTAACATTAGGTTGTTACAATAAGATTTACGACTTAGCGCATCAGCCATGACGTTGGCTTTCCCTGGGGTGTAGGTTATTCCTAAGTCGAAGTCTGTGATCAACTCAACCCAACGTCTTTGCCTGAGATTCAGATCCGGTTGGGTGAAAATGTACTTCAGACTTTGGTGATTAGTGAATATTTCGCAACGATTACCGAGGAGGTAATGCCGCCAGGTCTTAAGTGCATAGACTACGGCTGCAAGCTCTAGATCATGAGTAGGATAATTCTCCTCATGTGGGTGCAATTGCCGTGAAGCGTAAGCAATTACGTGTCGATCTTGCATGAGAATGCAACCTAGTCCTTGTCGCGAGGCGTCGCAGTAGATAACAAAGTCCTTGGAGAAGTCTGGCGGTACCAGTACGGGAGCAGAAGTCAGGCGTCTTTTCAGTTCCTGAAAGCTGTGCTCACATTGTGGAGTCCACTCGAACTTCTTATCTTTCTTGAGGAGTTCGGTTAGAGGTTTAGCAACCTTGGAGAAGTTCTCGACAAAGCGACGACAATAGCTCGCTAAGCCCAGAAAACTCCGAACTTGCTTGACCGATTCAGGTGGAGTCCA
>NW_021298577.1:0-857 GCF_002162155.2 Triticum dicoccoides
GTTGAACCCATTTCCTCTGCATGACCTGTCATTGCCACAGTAACTAGATGAAACCCACTAGCATGTGTAGGAGTTGATTGAGCCATATGTATGTGTTGTTCCTACCTTGCTATGCCTGCTATGCTTAGAGTCGTGTCAGGTCTGGTTCATCTGGGTGATGGGCTAGAGTGAAATGATTATGTCGGTAATGAGAGTGGTGTGGTGAACACGATTTGGTAAAGGTATCGATGAGAGGCCATGTAGGAGTACATGGTGGGTTGTTTCATTGAAGCCGACCTTAAGCACTGAGATCTGTATGTGTGATTTAAGACACAGCTACTACCATGCATTGGGCCCTGAAATATGACCCCGCTCGACTTCTTATTCACCCTAGCTCTCTGTCCAGGAGTTGCAAGTAGTTTCTGGTGTTTGTAGCCTACTGGAGGCCGTGGACAGCTCTGACCGTAGGGGTCGGCTGTGATGCGGTAGGTACGTGGCCGGGTGTACCGAATACCCGTTAGGTATCTCGGGAACCCTGTTCACATCGTTCGGGGCCGTATGGGAAACCTCGGCCGGACTCCCTACGGATGGAACCTGGATAGGCGATAAACCTGGACTAGAGGCTTAGGTGTTTAGGTAGGTCGTGGTCTACACCCACGTCGGCTTTCGCTTGAAGTCTGCCGAGCACATGTCGTGTGCAGACGCTAAGTGGTGGAAGCATGTATGAAGAAGTACACCCCTGCAGGGTTATCATGATCTATTCGAATAGCCGCGTCCGCGGTAAAGGACTACTTGGTTGCCTATACAGTTCATAGACAAGTAAACGGAATCTACTAAAAGCCTCAAGATAAGTGTGAGTGCCGAGGATGGCTCTTCCG
>NW_021298578.1:0-1414 GCF_002162155.2 Triticum dicoccoides
GGCATGACACCATGATCTCCATCATCATGATCTCCATCATCGTGTCTTCATGAAGTTGCCTCGCCAACTATTACTTCTACTACTATGGCTAACGGTTAGCAATAAAGTAAAGTAATTACATGACGTTTAAGTTGACACGCAGGTCACAAATAAATAAATACAACTCCTATGGCTCCTGCCGGTTGTCATACTCATCGACATGCAAGTCGTGATTCCTATTACAAGAACATGATCAATCTCATACATCACATATATCATTCATCACATCCTTTTTGGCCATATCACATCACATAGCATACCCTGCAAAAACAAGTTAGACGTCCTCTAATTGTTGTTTGCATGTTTTACGTGGCTGCTATGGGTTTCTAGCAAGAACGTTTCTTACCTACGCATGAACCACAACGTGATATGCCAATTGCTATTTACCCTTCATAAGGACCCTTTTCATCGAATCCGATCCGACTAAAGTGGGAGAGACAGACACCCACCAGCCACCTTATGCAACTAGTGCATGTTTGTCGGTGGAACCGGTCTCACGTAAGCGTACGTGTAAGGTTGGTTCGGGCCGCTTCATCCCACGATGCTGCCGAATCAAGATAAGACTAGTAACGACAAGCATATTGAACAATATCGACGCCCACAACTACTTTGCGTTCTACTCGTGCAAAGAATCTACGCAATAGACCTAGCTCATGATGCCACTGTTGGGGAACGTAGCAGAAATTCAAAAATTTTCCTACGTAACACCAAGATCTATCTATGGAGAGACCAACAACGAGTAGAAAGGGAGGGAGAGTGCATCTACATACCCTTGTAGATCGCTAAGCGGAAGCGTTCAAGTGAACGGGGTTGATGGAGTCGTACTCGTCGTGATTCAGATCACCGATGATCCTAGTGCCGAACGGACGGCACCTCCGCGTTCAACACACGTACAGCTCGACGATGTCTCCCACGCCTTGATCCAGCAAGGAGATAGGGAGAGGTTGAGGAAGACTCCATCCAGCAGCAGCACAACGGCGTGGTGGTGATGGAGGAGCGTGGCAATCCTGCAGGGCTTCACCAAGCACCTACGGGAGAGGAGGAGGTGTCACGGGAGGGAGGGAGGCGCCAAGGGCTCAGGTATGGATGCCCTCCCTCCCCTCCACTATATATAGGGGCAGGGGAGAGGGGGGAGGCGCAGCCTTGCCCCCTCCTCCAAGGAAGGGGTGCGGCTAAGGAGGGGGGAGGAGTCCATCCTCCCCAAGGCACCTCGGAGGTGCCTTCCCCCTTTAGGACTCTCCCCTTTTTCCTATATCTTGGCGCATGGGCCTCTAGGGGCTGGTGCCCTTGGCCCATGTAGGCCAAGGCGCACCCCCTACAGCCCATGTGCCCCCCCGGGGCAGGTGGCCCCACCCGGTGGGCCCCCGGGACCCTT
>NW_021298579.1:0-1042 GCF_002162155.2 Triticum dicoccoides
AGACCACCATACACATGCAAAACTAGTGAAAGCACAAACGGCAGCAGCAACTCGTCTCTCCTCAGGATATTGTAAACATGTAAATCGTTGTTCAGTTTCTAACTCCCAAGTAAGATATATATCAGGAACATATCTACCCTCAAATGGTGGAATATTCAATTTCAGTTTAGGAATATGGACATCATCTCGTACCTGAGGTGGTGGTGCAGGCCTACCATTACGAATATATACCTGAGGTCGACCTGCTAGTGGTGGTACAGGTGGCTGCACGTAGTGTTGATTTTGATCAACCTCATCCTCATAGTCTCCCACATAATCATCCTCCTCCGCATCAGCAGCAGGAGCCACAGAAGTATCAACAGCAGCACCAACAGTTTGGCCAAACGCAAGAGGAACACGGCTTGCTCGGCGGAGGTCTGCTTCGCGACGTGGAGGTAGTCGTTGTTGTTGTTGTTGTTGGAGAGGTACGTTAGCTGCAGCGGGTGGTGGTGGTGGAAGACGCGCGAGCAATTCATTAAACTTGTTATCGAGCTTTGTTTCGAACGTCTTCTCTAAGCCAGTGATCTTCTCCATGGCCTCTTCAAAATTGGTCAGCACATATTGCACCTGTTCAGTCATCATTTGCTGAAACTTATCATGAAGCTCCTTGTTCGATAAATTCTCCCAGTCAATCTCGTCGGCTTGTGATCCTGGCATGGTTAGCAGCAATAGAAACACACAAGAATATGATCCTACAGACTACGAACAAGTGGTGGTGGTGGGTGTCACAAATCCGTCAAGCAAATCTCAAATTCTTACCAGTTCTTACCCAGCAGCAGGCGGTGATCGGCAACCGTTGTAGTCAAAAACTCTCAAAGCTTGGATAGAGCGATTACCAGGGAGAGTCAAACGCACGACGTAGATGTATGTGGAGCTGGGAAGGCTTATAATATGGTAGCAAAAAGGGTCAGCAATAATCAATTCAGAGATGCAAAGTTGAATAAACGCTCAACGACGGTACTGTGCTGGTCCTAGGCTAGACTGTGCTAGAGACGCGAGCCTA
>NW_021298580.1:0-1766 GCF_002162155.2 Triticum dicoccoides
GAATCCAGAACGTGAGAGACTTGGACTCTATCTTCTGTTGGGCCAAAAGTGACGTGAGAGAACTTTTTGGACAGCAAATAAACATCTCTTTCTTCCTTATCTTCATATGTGGATTGTACAAATGTCCCATACACCTGCAATTAGACAAAACACAAAAGTGTGTGAAGTATTTTTGTCCTGGATAACATAAATAGATTATTGAATAGTTTGCACTAGAAATCACCTGACAAATATGCATATATGCAATATTTTTGGTCATATCCAAGGTAGTCATGTCCTCATCACTTTGCCTCTATCAGGTAGCTCGTACTCTCTCAAGTTCAGAAAAATCATGGTGACTAAAAACTTGTTCTACTTCAAGCTCCCAAGCTAGATAAATAGCAGGATCAAATCTATCCTCAAATGATGGTAAAGAGATAACCTGACCATATGCTTGTGTGTGTTGTCCCAACTCTCGTGATGGTGAAGATGTGTCGGTCATCCAAGAACTTCTATCTCTGGAACCTGTCATGATTAGTAGAAACAAGAACCAAAATTCGAGAATAATGTTCCTATGAACTACTAGGATGTGGTTGTAAAGTGCTCACAGTAAAGCAAATATCAATATCTTACAAGTTCTTACCATGCGGCAGGTGGTGATAGGCAACTAGCGGTGTCAAATAACTCCGAAGATTGTGTAAAACGATTGCCAGGGGAACGTACGTATACACGGTGTAGAAATATGTGGAGCTGGGTTGGCTATATATGGTAGCAAAAGATTAGCAATAATCAATTCAGAGATGCAATGTTGAATAAACGCTCAACGACGGTACTGTGCTGGTCCTAGGCTAGACCAAACTAGAGACGCGAGCCTAGAACACTAATGAGGTCGCGTCGTAGCACAACTAGCATCAATAAAGGATATGAAGTAGCTCTGGACAGCAAGATATAAGTGAAGATCACAATAGCAGTAGACCTATTTAGAAGCTGATGTTGAGGTGCCAAATACTGAACTAGCTTCTGCAACTATTTAGATGCGGCTCGTCGCTAGCTTTCATTTGAGTGCTCGCGGAGCCAAAACAGACTTCATATGAAGAAGTTATGCCTGTTTTACTGAACAGTGCACAAAACAGATTCCAATCCGAATTCAACTACGAGATTGAGTCTAGATAGATCCGAATTTTGTTTTTTTTCTCCTCTCTTTTTTTTCTCACACTTTTTTTTCTTTTCTTTTCTTTTTTTTTCTTTGACTTTTTTTTTACTTTTTTTCTCTCGTTTTTTTCTCTATCTTTTTTTTTCTCTCCCTCTTTCCAAAACAAACTAGATAAGATGTAGATTGGATCAAGCGAAAATGGGAATGATCTCAACTATGATTATGATAATGTACGGTGGGTAGCACGTGGAGGAAATTGATGGATGGGTGGTGGACAGCGAAAGGGATAATGATGCAGCGGCGACGTGACTAATGTGAACAGAACTCGAAACTCTAAACGACCTAGACACTAAGACCAGCAACTCGACACGACGATGCAACCGATAATTCAATTATGCAAGCAATCGAAGAACGAGCAAGAATATGATAAAGTAATCTGAATATCGCAAATATATATGAAGTATTGATAATGGTGGGGATCCGGAAGCGGTCTTGGTCTGGTCGTTGGACACAAATGAAGTACACGAAGTTGCAATGGCTAACTTTTAACTGAACAAATCCCAAGGAAAAAGCTACTAGATGGATCTACTTATATAGGAGCAAGGGGTGGCGGCCAAGGAGGTGGGAGGACGTC
>NW_021298581.1:0-1767 GCF_002162155.2 Triticum dicoccoides
GAATCCAGAACGTGAGAGACTTGGACTCTATCTTCTGTTGGGCCAAAAGTGACGTGAGAGAACTTTTTGGACAGCAAATAAACATCTCTTTCTTCCTTATCTTCATATGTGGATTGTACAAATGTCCCATACACCTGCAATTAGACAAAACACAAAAGTGTGTGAAGTATTTTTGTCCTGGATAACATAAATAGATTATTGAATAGTTTGCACTAGAAATCACCTGACAAATATGCATATATGCAATATTTTTGGTCATATCCAAGGTAGTCATGTCCTCATCACTTTGCCTCTATCAGGTAGCTCGTACTCTCTCAAGTTCAGAAAAATCATGGTGACTAAAAACTTGTTCTACTTCAAGCTCCCAAGCTAGATAAATAGCAGGATCAAATCTATCCTCAAATGATGGTAAAGAGATAACCTGACCATATGCTTGTGTGTGTTGTCCCAACTCTCGTGATGGTGAAGATGTGTCGGTCATCCAAGAACTTCTATCTCTGGAACCTGTCATGATTAGTAGAAACAAGAACCAAAATTCGAGAATAATGTTCCTATGAACTACTAGGATGTGGTTGTAAAGTGCTCACAGTAAAGCAAATATCAATATCTTACAAGTTCTTACCATGCGGCAGGTGGTGATAGGCAACTAGCGGTGTCAAATAACTCCGAAGATTGTGTAAAACGATTGCCAGGGGAACGTACGTATACACGGTGTAGAAATATGTGGAGCTGGGTTGGCTATATATGGTAGCAAAAGATTAGCAATAATCAATTCAGAGATGCAATGTTGAATAAACGCTCAACGACGGTACTGTGCTGGTCCTAGGCTAGACCAAACTAGAGACGCGAGCCTAGAACACTAATGAGGTCGCGTCGTAGCACAACTAGCATCAATAAAGGATATGAAGTAGCTCTGGACAGCAAGATATAAGTGAAGATCACAATAGCAGTAGACCTATTTAGAAGCTGATGTTGAGGTGCCAAATACTGAACTAGCTTCTGCAACTATTTAGATGCGGCTCGTCGCTAGCTTTCATTTGAGTGATCGCGGAGCCAAAACAGACTTCATATGAAGAAGTTATGCCTGTTTTACTGAACAGTGCACAAAACAGATTCCAATCCGAATTCAACTACGAGATTGAGTCTAGATAGATCCGAATTTTGTTTTTTTTCTCCTCTCTTTTTTTTCTCACACTTTTTTTTTCTTTTCTTTTCTTTTTTTTTCTCTGACTATTTTTTTACTTTTTTTCTCTCGTTTTTTTCTCTATCTTTTTTTTTCTCTCCCTCTTTCCAAAACAAACTAGATAAGATGTAGATTGGATCAAGCGAAAATGGGAATGATCTCAACTATGATTATGATAATGTACGGTGGGTAGCACGTGGAGGAAATTGATGGATGGGTGGTGGACAGCGAAAGGGATAATGATGCAGCGGCGACGTGACTAATGTGAACAGAACTCGAAACTCTAAACGACCTAGACACTAAGACCAGCAACTCGACACGACGATGCAACCGATAATTCAATTATGCAAGCAATCGAAGAACGAGCAAGAATATGATAAAGTAATCTGAATATCGCAAATATATATGAAGTATTGATAATGGTGGGGATCCGGAAGCGGTCTTGGTCTGGTCGTTGGACACAAATGAAGTACACGAAGTTGCAATGGCTAACTTTTAACTGAACAAATCCCAAGGAAAAAGCTACTAGATGGATCTACTTATATAGGAGCAAGGGGTGGCGGCCAAGGAGGTGGGAGGACGTC
>NW_021298582.1:0-1043 GCF_002162155.2 Triticum dicoccoides
TGCAGAATTGTAAAGAAGGAAGAATGTGGAACAAGTTCGTCGTTAACGATGGATTTGTGTTTCGTGCTAACAAGCTATGCATTCCAGCTAGCTCCGTTCGTCTTTTGTTGTTGCAGGAGGCGCATGGAGGAGGATTAACGGGACACTTTGGCGTGAAGAAGACGGAGGACGTACTTGCTACACATTTCTTTTGGCCAAAGATGAGACGGGATGTTGAGCGTTTTATTGCTCGCTGCACTACATGTCAAAAAGCTAAGTCACGACTCAATCCTCATGGTTTATATATGCCTTTGCCTGTACCTAGTGTTCCTTGGGAGGATATATCTATGGACTTTGTTTTAGGTTTACCTCGAACAAAGAAGGGGAGGGATAGCATATTTGTTGTCGTGGATAGATTCTCGAAAATGGCACACTTTATACCATGTCATAAAAGCGATGATGCTCTTAATGTTGTTGATTTGTTCTTTCGTGAAATTATTCGCTTGCATGGTGTGCCAAATACTATTGTTTCAGATCGTGATACTAAATTTCTTAGCCACTTTTGGAGATGTTTATGGGTTAAGTTGGGGACTAAACTGCTTTTTAGTACTACTTGTCACCCCCAAACTGATGGACAAACTGAAGTAGTCAATAGAATGTTGTCTACTATGCTTAGGGCTGTTTTGAAGAATAATAAGAAAATGTGGGAGGAATGCTTGCCTCATATTGAATTTTCTTATAATCGTTCATTGCATTCTACTACTAAGATGTGCCCTTTTGAAGTTGTGTATGGTTTCCTACCTCATGCACCTATTGATTTGTTGCCTCTTCCATCTTCGGAGAAGGTTAATTTTGATGCTAAACAACGTGCTGAATTGATTTTAAAAATGCATGAGTTAACTAAGGAAAACATTGAGCGTATGAATGCTAAATATAAACTTGCTGGAGATAAGGGTAGAAAACATGTTGTGTTTGCACCTGGAGATCTTGTTTGGTTACATTTGCGTAAGGATAGATTTCCGGATTTGCGCAAATCAAAGTTAATGCCACGTGTTGATGGTCCC
>NW_021298583.1:0-2074 GCF_002162155.2 Triticum dicoccoides
GCCGAGCACCGCCGCTCCCCACGGCCCTACTCGCCTGCCCGCGCGCGCCCGCTGTGGCCGCGTCCGGCCACTGCACTCCGCCCCGCCTCTGTAGTCCTGTCGCCGTGGCCGCCCGCCGGCCGGACCCTGCTCCGGTAGTGGCCTCGCCATGGTCACTGACCTCCCCTGCGCCGGTGCCCTGCCGGGTCCGCCCGTACTGGGCGTGCGCCCGCTCCGGTGCGTCTGACGCCCCCGCCCGCTATCGGCGCCCGATTGGCCCCTTGGGGCCACAGGCATGTGGGGCCCATGCCCCAGAACTTTATAAAAAAAAGGAATTAAAAAAATAAAAAATAAAAAAATGATTTAATAAAATTAATTATTAATTAATTAATTAACTAATGAATTAATTAAGTTAATTAATTCGGTTTAATTAATTTAATTAACTAGTTAAGTTTAATTAAACTGTAATTAGATTAACCGAAACCCTAATTAACCTAATTAGAGGATGACAGGTGGGTCTCCCCTGGACCCACATGTCAGGTTGAACAAGTTAACTTTGTTGACTGCTGACGTCAGCATGACATCATGCTGACGTCATAAATCCATTTTTTCGAATTAATTAATTAATTAAATTCCAGAAATTAATAAAATCTTTAGAAAATCATATCTTTTAATCCGTAACTCGGATTAAAATATTTTCAACATGAAAGTTGCTCAGAACGACGGGACGAATCCGGATACGCAGTCCGTTCGTCCGCCACACACCCCTAACCTATCGAACCCGCAACTTTCCCCCTCCGGCTCCTCTGCCCGAAAACACGAAACACCGGGAATACTTTCCCGGGGGTTTTCCCCCCTTCACCGGTATCACCTACTACCGCGTTAGGGCACATCGAACACCGCGTATTGCCTTGATATATTTTGTGGTGCTTTGTTTGCTCTGTATTCATTATTTCTTCCCCCTCTTCTCTCCGGTAGACTACGAGACCGACGCTGCTGCTGACCAGTTCGACTACAGAGTTGACGACCCCTCTCTCTTGCCAGAGCAACCAGGCAAGCCCCCCCCCTTTGATCACCAGATATCGCCTACTCTTCTCTATACTGCTTGCATTAGAGTAGTGTAGCATGTTACTGCTTTCCGTTAATCCTATTCTGATGCATAGCCTGTCATTGCTGCTACAGTCATTGATACCTTACCCGCAATCCTAAATGCTTAGTATAGGATGCTAGTGTTCCATCAGTGGCCCTACACTCTTGTTCGTCTGCCATGCTATACTAATGGGCTGTGATCACTTCGGGAGGTGATCTCGGGCATATACTATATACTTTACACTGTTACATTACCTGTGATACTGTTCGGAGTTGGGGGCTGAAGGGGCAGGTGGCTCCATCCCGGTAGAGGTGGGCCTGGGTTCCCGACGGCCCCCGACTGTTACTTTGTGGCGGAGCGACAGGGCAGGTTGAGACCACCTAGGAGACAGGTGGGCCTGGTCCTGTTCGGCGTTCGCGGATACTTAACGCGCTTAACGAGATCTTGGTATTTGATCTGAGTTGGCTACGAGCCTATACGCACTAACCATCTACGCGGGAGTAGTTATGGGTATCCCGACGTCGTGGTATCAGCCGAAGCACTTCAGACGTCAGCGACGGAGCGGCGCGCGCCGAATTGGACTGGAACGCCACTAGGCTAGGTCTGCTTTCGGCCGCCCACGCAACGTGCAGGTGTGCTCAGGGCGATGGGCCCAGACCCCTGCGCGCTTAGGTTTAGACCGGCGTGCTGGCCTCTCTGTTTTGCCTAGGTGGGGCTGCGACGTGTTGATCTTCCGCGGCCGGGCATGACCCAGGAAAGTGTGTCCGGCCAAATGGGATCAAGCGTGTTGGGTTATGTGGTGCACCCCTGCAGGGAAGTTAATCTATTCGAATAGCCGTGATCTTCGGTAACAGGACGACTCGGAGTTGTACCTTGACCTTATGACAACTAGAACCGGATACTTAATAAAACACACCCTTCCAAGTTCCACAGACAACCCGGTGATCGCTTTTCCGCAGGGCGACGAGGAGAGGATCGCCGGGTAGGATTATGCTATGCGATGCT
>NW_021298584.1:0-1133 GCF_002162155.2 Triticum dicoccoides
GAAAGCAGTAACATGCTACACTACTCTAATGCAAGCAGTATAGAGAAGAATAGGCGATATCTGGTGATCAAGGGGGGGGGCTTGCCTGGTTGCTCTGGCAAGAGAGAGGGGTCGTCAACTCCGTAGTCGAACTGGGCAGCAGCAGCGTCGGTCTCGTAGTCTACCGAAGAGAAGAGGGGGAAGAAACAATAAATACAGTGCAAACATAAGCAAGACGACGCAAGACATGACAAAGAGCGGTGCTAGGTGTGTTCTAACGCAGTATGGGGTGATGCTGGCGAAGGGGGAAATCGTCCGGGAAAGTATTCCCGGTGTTCCGTGTTTTCGGGCAGAGGAGCCGGAGAGGGAAAGTTGCGAGTTTGATATGTTAGGGGTGTGTGGCGGACGCACGGGTTGCGTCTCCGGATTCGTCTCGTCGTTCTGAGCAACTTTCATGTTGAAAATATTTTAATCCGAGTTACGGATTAAAAGATATGATTTTCTAAAGATTTTATTAATTTCTGGAATTTTATTAATTATTTAATTAATTTCGAAAATGCATTTATGACATCAGCATGATGTCATGCTGACATCAGCAGTCAACAGGGGTTGACTAGGTCAAACTGACGCGTGGGTC
Organism: Triticum dicoccoides; assembly: GCF_002162155.2. Lineage (NCBI taxonomy): Eukaryota > Viridiplantae > Streptophyta > Magnoliopsida > Poales > Poaceae > Triticum > Triticum dicoccoides. The sequence goes on from NW_021298584.1 coordinate 617, forward strand.
CAATGGGACCCACCTGTCATACCCTGTTAGGTTAATTAGGATTTAGTTAAACTAATTACTGTTTAATTAAGCTAACAGGTTAATTAGATTAATTAATTAAGGTTAATTCACTTAATTAATTTAGTTAATTAATTAATTAATTAAATTTATTTTTATTTTAATTATAGTTTTATTTATTTTTATATATTATTTTTAATTCCTTTTTTTTTATAAAACATTATGGGCGTGGGGCCCATCTGTCATAGGCCCCAGGGGCCAAACGGTTGCGGGCGACGGGCGCTGGGCGCCAGCCCGATACGGCGCTCGCCCAGATCGACAGAGGGCTGACCAAAGGCGCAGCGGGGCCAACCGGGGTCGTAGTGGGGCGCCGGCCAGGGCAGTGGGGCGGTGGCCGGCAGGGGTGGCCGGGGAATGGATGCGGGGCCGCGGTGAGCGCGGACGGGCGGTAAGTCGCAGCGGTCGTGGGACGGCAGCGGGGGGTGTTCAAAGGGGGCGGAGGACCATGGCGAGGCGCAGG
>NW_021298585.1:0-1118 GCF_002162155.2 Triticum dicoccoides
TCAGCAAGCTTGATCTTCTCAGCTAGCTCAAGGTCTTTCTTCTGCTGGGCCTCCCTTACCTTACCTGCAAGTTACAGCAAGATCAGATGCTGAAACAAGCAAGGGGAAAAGCAGTCGTCAGGGTCTCACCAAACATACCTTCGGTCTCCTCCTTTGCCTTTGTCAGCTTCTCCTGAACCAGCTTCAAGCTCAGCTCGACTTGAGTATGTTTTTGTTCCAGCTCTGAGTAGCGAGCCACAAGATCACAGGAGTTCTGTGAAGAACCAATCGACTAAATGTCAAATATAATTCACTTCCAAGTGAAAAAGGGATAAACACACGTTTCTAAGACTACAGCCAAATACAAGCATTCGACCGTAGTCTCGGGGACTACACCCAGTGGGTGCACTCAGCGTGCCCCCACTAATCCTGTTGAAGACAAAGTCGACCAGTCGACCTCAAAAAAAAAGTGTGCGAGATGCATTCTCTAAGACTGCGATCAACTGCAAGCAGTCGACCACAGTCTCGGGGACTACACCCAGTGGGTGCACTCAGCGTGCCCCCACCGGTTTGTGAAATCCAGTCGACCAGTCGACTGATAGAAAGATTGACATTACAAAGCCTAAGACCGACTGCCAGCAGTCGACCTTAGCCTTGGGGACTACACCCAGTGCGTGCACTCAGCGTGCCCCCACCGGTTTGTGAAATCCAGTCGACCAGTCGACTGACAGAAAGATTGACATCATAAAGCCTAAGGCCGACTGCCAGCAGTCGACCTTAGCCTTGGGGACTACACCCAGCGGGTGCACTCAGCGTGCCCCCGCTAACACGGAGTTTATTCGACACACCCAGTGGGTGACTACTATGAATTCCGGAAAAGAAAAGTTTTTGGTAGCATATCCAACAGAACAAACAGCGGTCGACTGACCTGGACATTGCTTTGGAGGGCAGAACTGGCGTCATAAGCTGCCTGGCTCGCGTCCCGGATGGTCTTCAGCTGCTCCATCATGAGTCCCGCCTGGCGTATTGCCTCCTTCGCTGCGCCAGCTTGGTCCTCTGGGACGTGGTGCGTCGTGAAGAGAGAGGGCTGCTGGGCACTCGTCAGTGGATTTGCGAAGGACACCGTGTGTCGAGTGGTG
>NW_021298586.1:0-1719 GCF_002162155.2 Triticum dicoccoides
AGATGCATGACAGAATATTTTGCAAAACTGAAGGTACCGTTTGTATTGCAGAATTGTATTTTCGTTACTATCTTATGTGAAAGCCGAGCTTACTAACAATATTTAAGTTGAGAAATAGGCTTATTTTGCTTTAAATAAGGATAAAAACCATTGGATTACATGTGTTTTGCACACCAGAAAGAAAGAGTTCCAAATTCTTGATTCTTTGAGGGGGGAAGTAAATATCTCTGAAGCTACCAGGAAATTCGTTGAAAATTTTGTAAGTTTCGTATTCATGTGTGTACAATTAACCATATAATTTGTTTACCGTATATAGTCAACATGTTCATATTTTTTTGTCAGAGAGAGCAACTTGCAGGAGATATTCAAGATGCAAATGACAGTGCTATTATGTCGTTCCCGGATGTGTCCGCATGGCCTATAGTCCCCTACGACATGCCTCAACAAGAAGATGGGTGAGTTACATGTAGCATGTGCTTTTGAAATATATTAATTGATCAAGTGCTATCTTACTTAACGTGCTTTCAAAAATGTACTTATGTTTTTTTAACACAGGAACTCATGTGGACTGTTCGTCCTTCGCTGTTTTCAATATTGGGACGGAGAAAAATTTATTACTCCTATTTCTCAAGTGGGTACATTTTAAGTATGAAAAATTAGTACATTATATCATATATAAGTGATGAAAATAATATTATTTTTATTACTTTTCAGGAATCTATTGATAGTTTGAGAGAAAGAATGATAGCTAGAATTATTATGTTCCCCGAAAATAAGCTTACAGAAGTGAAGAACAAAGTAATTCGACTTGCGAAGAGGAAACAAAAATAAAAATATCATACGACAATTCTACGTGATTGTTGAAATATTATTTGTTCATGACTGAGAATTGTGTGTGGATGCTTTATTTTTTTATGTGAGTTTCAAATATTTTTAGCATGTCAAGTTTATGTACCCTGGTAAATTTATTAAAAATACATTTTATCATTTCTTATTTTATTATTTAATTTATAATTTATGTTCAATGAGTGTTCTGGCGAATATATGATTTGAGGTTTTAAAATACTCCGATGATATATGATGACGATATCTCAGAGGCGAGCGCCGCCCGCGCCGCACGTTCGCCGCTACATGGCGCACGTGGGCCGCGTCATCTGGCCAACGGGCCCGCGCCGCGCGTCGCCCCAGGGTTGGCCGTTGCCGGTACCGAGGCTGATTCTACATCGGCCCGCGTGTGCCCCTCTGCGCCCGAGGGCGGCGTCAGCCTCGGGATCGCCCTCCGCGGCGCCTACTGGCGGCTGTGCAGCGCCTCGGGATCGTCCTCCGCGGCGCCTACTGGCGCCTGTTAACGTTATTTTTTGAAAATTAAAGCAACCGACGGCTGTGAAGCACCTCTGATTGCCCAACATGCATGATTTATACACAAAATCATATATTTGTACGAAAAAATGTATATGATACATATCATGTTAAATTTGTATAACGCATAACATATTATAACGTAAAATTTGTATGTCGCATATCATATTAAGAACAACGAGTATAGTACCAACAAATATGACATAAATAAACACCGATTACAAGTCTCCCGTATCAATGTAACGAAACAAATATGTAAGTACTATTCTTTAAGACAACCAAATAAATCGTCAACTGTAATCAGAAGTTGTTCTTTTTATTCAAACATTTCTTTGCTATGATCATCATGCCATGTTCCTA
>NW_021298587.1:0-1393 GCF_002162155.2 Triticum dicoccoides
TCTGTAGCATTTCTGATATTATATGTAGATGACATATTATTAATTGGAAATGATATAGAATTTCTGGATAGCATAAAGGGATACTTGAATAAAAGTTTTTCAATGAAAGATCTAGGTGAAGCTGCTTACATATTGGGCATCAAGATCTATAGAGATAGATCAAGACGCTTAATAGGACTTTCACAAAGCACATACCTTGATAAAATTTTGAAAAAGTTCAAAATGGATCAGGCAAAGAAAGGGTTCTTGCCCGTGCTTCAAGGTGTGAAGTTGAGTCAAACTCAATGCCCGACCACAGCAGATGATAGAGAGAAGATGAAAGATATTCCCTATGCTTCAGCCATAGGATCTATCATGTATGCAATGCTGTGTACCAGACCTGACGTATGCTTAGCAATAAGTTTGGCAGGGAGGTACCAAAGTAATCCAGGAGTGGATCACTGGACAGCGGTCAAGAACATCCTGAAATACCTGAAAAGGACTAAGGATATGTTTCTCGTATATGGAGGTGACAAAGATCTAGTCGTAAATGGTTATGTCGATGCAAGCTTTGACACTGATCCGGACGATTCTAAATCGCAAACCGGATACGTGTTTTTATTAAAGGGTAGAGCTGTAAGTTGGTGCAGTTCTAAAAAAGCGTCGTGGCGGGATCTACATGTGAAGCTCAGTATGTAGCTACTTCGAAAGCAGCAAATGAAGGAGTCTGGATGAAGGAGTTCATTTCCGATCTAGGTGTCATACCTAGTGCATCGGGACCAATGAAGATCTTCTGTGACAATACTGGTGCAATTGCTTTGGCAAAGGAATCCAGATTTCACAAGAGGACCAAGCACATCAAGAGATGCTTCAATTCCATCCGGGACCAAGTCCAAGTGGGAGACATAGAAATTTGCAAGATACATACGGATCTGAATGTTGCAGACCCATTGACTAAGCCTCTCTCACGAGCAAAACATGATCAGCACCAAGACTCCATGGGTGTTAGAATCATTACTATGTAATCTAGATTATTGACTCTAGTGCAAGTGGGAGACAGAAGGAAATATGCCCTAGAGGCAATAATAAAGTTATTATTTATTTCCTCATATCATGATAAATGTTTATTATTCATGCTAGAATTGTATTAACCAGAAACATGATACATGTGTGAATAAATAGACAAACATATAGTCATTAGTATGCCTCTACTTGACTAGCTCATTAATCAAAGATGGTTATGTTTCCTAACCATAGACATGTGTTGTCATTTGATTAATGGGATCACATCATTAGGAGAATGATGTGATTGACATGACCCATTCCGTTAGCCTAGCACTTGATCGTTTAGTATATTGCTATTGCTTTCTTCATGACTTATACATGTTCCTGTAACTATGAGATTATGCAACTC
>NW_021298588.1:0-1390 GCF_002162155.2 Triticum dicoccoides
AAGACATTGACTATCTTGCCCGAAGGGTGAGTGAGTTGAACAGTCCTAGAGAAGCAATCAATTTGGGCATGATGAGCCGACATCCAGTCCATACCCAGAATGATATTAATATCTGAAGATTTAAGGGCTATCAAAGACGCGAGGAAAACAAGTCTGTCGACTTGGATTTCATTTCCATAACTTACCCTAGAGGTCTGCCATCTAGAACCAGGAGTAGAAATTTCCATAGTGGATGGCATGTCACAGAATGCGGTGTTATGCAAACGAGCATAGTTCTCGGATATAAATGAATGAGAGGCTCCTGTATCGAAAAGAACAGATGCCGGGTGGCAGTTAACAAGAAGCGTACCGAGAACGACGTTGGGATCCTCTTGAGCTTCTTCGGCAGAGATACAGTTGACATGGCCACGTGAGGCGGTGGCCGGTTTGGCGTGGAACACTTTCCCTGTCGGCTTGCCACGGCCAACAGCTTTAGCAGACTGGTTGGGGTTGGTCTGGGGACACTCACGCATATAGTGGCCAGATTCCCCACACTTGAAACAAGTCACGGAACTGGTACGTGGAGGAGCATTGTTGGTTGGACCCCCATAGGGCTTGGCCGGTGCAGACTGTTGAACAGGGCGAGGCGCCTGGAAAGATGGCCTCGGTGTGAACCTGGGTGGCAGGGCGGTGTTGGGTACCCACACGCGGCGCTTCTGAGGACCAGCACCGGATGAGGAACCCATGTCACGGCCATGCTTGCGTGTTGCGTCATAGTCAGTCTGACCAGTTTCAGCACTGATAGCTTTGTTAACAAGTTTCTGAAAAGATGTGCACTCATGCAGACGGAGGTCACGGCGAAGCTCAGGACTAAGGCCCTTACGGAACCTTGCTTGCTTCTTGGCGTCAGTAGACACTTCCTCAGTTGCATATCGTGCGAGGTTACCAAACTCCCTGCTGTAAGCATCCACAGAAAGTCGGCCTTGAGTGAAACTGCAAATTCCTCACGTTTACGGTCCATGAGACCCTCCGGAATGTGATGTTCACGGAAAGCCTCGCTGAATTCAGCCCAAGTAGTGACATGGCCCGCCGGGCGCATAGCTCCATAATTCTCCCACCATAGACTGGCGGGGCCTTCAAGATGATATGCAGCAAAGGTGACCTTGTCAGCCTCCGCTACCAGCGCGGAACGCAGTTTGTGAGAGATACTGCGAAGCCAGTCATCAGCGTCGAGAGGCTCGACGGAGTGGTGGAACGTGGGTGGATGTAATTTGATGAAATCACTGAGTGACACCACGTTAGTCCTCTGATGGTGTGCCGTGTTCTGTTCAATACGCTCCAACAAACGGTTGGTCTCCCGCTTGTTTCTCTCAGCTTCCATCATAACCTCGGCTAGGGAAGGAGGATGAGG
>NW_021298589.1:0-10857 GCF_002162155.2 Triticum dicoccoides
CCAATCATGTCTATGCTCAACGCAAACACCAATCTTGATGGTAGGGGGAGCATACGATATTTGATCAACCTTGGAAATACTTCCAACACATATCGTCATCTCACCTTTTAGCTAGTCTCCGTTTATTCCGTAGCTTTTGTTTCGAGTTACTAACACTTAGTAACCGAACCGGTATCTAATACCCTGGTGCTACTAGGAGTACTAGTAAAGTACACATTAACATAATGTATATCCAATATACTTCTATCGACAGCCTTCTCATCTACCAAGTATCTAGGGTAATTCTGCTCCAGTGGCTGTTCCCCTTATTACAGAAGCACTTAGTCTCGGGTTTGGGTTCAACCTTGGGTTTCTTCACTAGAGCAGCAGCTGATTTGCCGTTTCATGAAGCATCCCTTTTTGCCCTTGCCCTTCTTGAAACTAGTGGTTTCACCAACCATCAACAATTGATGCTCCTTCTTGATTTCTACTTTTGTGGTGTCGAACATCGCGAATATCTCAAGGATCATCATATATGTCCCTGATAGATTATAGTTCATCATGAAGCTCTAGCAGCTTGGTGGTAATGACTTCGGAGAAACATCAATATCTTATCTGGAAGATCAACTCCCACTCAATTCAAATGATTATTGTACTCAGACAATCTGAGCACAAGCTCAACAATTGAGCTTTTCTCCTTAGTTTGTAGGCTAAGAAAATTGTCGGAGGTCTTATACCTCTTGACGTGGGCACGAGCCTGAAATCCCAATTTCAACCCTCGAAACATCTCATATGTTTCGCGACGTTTCAAAACGTCTTCGGTGCCTCAACTCTAAACCGTTTAACTGAACTATCACGTAGTTATCAAAATGTGTATGTCAGATGTTCGCAACATCCACAGACGACGTTCGAGGTTCAGCACACTGAGCGGTGCATTAAGGACATAAGCTTTCTACTGTCCGCACAATTGCTACTGTCAACTTTCAACTATATTTTTCTCTAGGAACATATCTAAACAGTAGAACTAAAGCGTGAGCTATGACATAATTTGCGAAGATCTTTTGACTATGTTCAGGATAATCAAGTTCATCTTATGAACTCCCACTCAGATAGACATCCTTCTAGTCATCTAAGTGATTACATGATCCGAGTCAACTAGGCCGTGTCCGATCATCACGTGAGACGGACTAGTCAACATCGGTGAAAATCTTCATGTTGATCGTATCTACCATACGACTCATGCTCGACCTTTCGGTCTCTTGTGTTCCGAGGCCATGTCTGTACATGCTAGGCTCGTCAAGTCAACCTAAGTGTTTCGCGTGTGTAAATCTGTCTTACACCCGTTGTATGTGAATGTTAGAATCTATCACACCCGATCATCACGTGGTGCTTCGAAACAACAAACTGTCGCAATGGTGCACAGTTAGGGGGAACTCCTTCTTGAAATTATTATGAGGGATCATCTTATTTACTACCGTCGTTCTAAGTAAACAAGATGCAAAAACATGATAAACATCACATGCAATCAAATAATAGTGACATGATATGGCCAATATCATATAGCTCCTTTGATCTCCATCTTCGGGGCTCCATGATCATCGTTGTCACTGGCATGACACCATGATCTCCATCATCATGATCTCCATCATCGTGTCTTCTTGATGTTGTCTCGTCATCTATTACTTCTACTACTATGGCTAACGCTTTAGCAATAAAGTAAAGTAATTACATGACGTTTAAGTTGACACGCAGGTCATACAATAAATAAAGACAACTCCTATGGCTCCTGCCGGTTGTCATACTCATCGACATGCAAGTCGTGATTCCTATTACAAGAACATGATCAATCTCATACATCACATATATCATTCATCACATCCTTTGGCCATATCACATCACATAGCATACCCTGCAAAAACAAGTTAGGCGTCCTCTAATTGTTGTTTGCATGTTTTACGTGGCTGCTATGGGTTTCTAGCAAGAACGTTTCTTACCTACGCAAAAACCACAACATGATATGCCAATTGCTATTTACCCTTCATAAGGACCCTTTTCATCGAATCTGATCCGACTAAAGTGGGAGAGACAGACACCCGCTAGCCACCTTATGCAACTAGTGCATGTCAGTCGGTGGAACCAGTCTCATGTAAGAGTACGTGTAAGGTCGGTCCGGGCCGCTTCATCCCACAATGCCGCCGAATCAAGATTGGACTAGTAACGGTAAGCATATTGAACAAAATCAACGCCCACAACTACTTTGTGTTCTACTCGTGCATAGAATCTACGCAATAGACCTATCTCATGATGCCACTGTTGGGGAACATAGCAGAAATTCAAAATTTTCCTACGTGTCACCAAGATCTATCTATGGAGAAACCAGCAATGAGGGGAAGGAGAGTGCATCTACATACCCTTGTAGATCGCTATGCGGAAGCGTTCAAGAGAACGGGGTTGAAGGAGTCGTACTCGTCGTGATCCAAATCACCGGAGATCCTAGTGCCGAACGGACGGCACCTCCGCGTTCAACACACGTACAGCCCGGTGACGTCTCTCATGCCTTGATCCAGCAAGGAGAGAGGGAGAGGTTGAGGAAGACTCCATCCAGCAGCAGCACAACGGCGTGGTGGTGGTGGAGGAGCGTGGTACTCCAGCAGGGCTTCACCAAGCATCGCAAGAGACGAGGAGGAAGAGGGGTAGGGCTGCACCAACAGGGGGAGATCAAATCGTCATCTGTTGGGCAGCCCCAAACCTCAACTATTTATAGGAGGAGGGGAGGAGGGTGCGCCCCCTCTAGGGTTCCCACCCCTAGAAGGGCGGCAGCCCTAGATGGGTTTGAGGGGGGCGGCCAAGAGGGGAGAGAGGGGGGGCGCACCTAGGGTGGGCCTTAAGGCCCATCTGGACCTAGGGTTTGCCCCCTCCCACTCTCCCTGCGCCTTGGGCCTTGGTGGGGGGTGCACCAGCCCACCTGGGGCTGGTCCCCTCCCACACTTGGCCCACGCAACCTTCTGGGGCTGGTGGCCCCACTTGGTGACCCCCGGGACCCTCCCGGTGGTCCCGGTATGTTACCGATAAAACTCGAAACTTTTCCGGTGACCAAAACAGGACTTCCCATATATAAATATTTACCTCCGGACCATTCCGGAACTCCTCGTGACGTCCGGGATCTCATCTGAGACTCCAAACAATATTCGGTAACCACATACAAACTTCCTTTATAATCCTAGAATCATCGAACCTTAAGTATGTAGACCCTATGGGTTCGGGAATCATGCAGACATGACCGAGACGTTCTCCGGTCAATAACCAACAGCGGGATTTGGATACCCATGTTGGTTCCCACATGTTCCACGATGATCTCATCGGATGAACCACGATGTCAAGGATTCGATCAATCCCGTATTCAATTCCCTTTGTCTAGCGGTATTGTACTTGCCCGAGATTCGATCGTCGGTATCCCGATACCTTGTTCAATCTCGTTACCGGCAAGTCTCTTTACTCGTTCCGTAACACATCATCGCGTGATCAACTCCTTGATCACATTGTGCACATTATGATGATGTCCTACCGAGTGGGCCCAGAGATACCTCTCCGTCACACGAAGTGACAAATCCCAGTCTCGATTCGTGCCAACCCAACAGACACTTTCGGAGATACCTGTAGTGTACCTTTATAGCCACCCAGTTACGTTGTGACGTTTGGCACACCCAAAGTATTCCTACGGTATCCGGGAGTTGCACAATCTCATGGTCTAAGGAAATGATACTTGACATTAGAAAAGCTTTAGCATACGAACTACACGATCTTTGTGCTAGGCTTAGGATTGGGTCTTGTCCATCACATCATTCTCCCAATGATGTGATCCCGTTATCAACGACATCTAATGTCCATGGTCAGGAAACCGTAACCATCTATTGATCAATGAGCTAGTCAACTAGAGGCTTACTAGGGACATGGTGTTGTCTATGTATCCACACATGTATCTGAGTTTCCTATCAATACAATTCTAGCATGGATAATAAACGATTATCATGAACAAGGAAATATAATAATAACTAATTTATTATTGCCTCTAGGGCATATTTCCAACAACCACACCTTCGTCATTTTCAGCTTGAGATGTGTACCACTACTTCCACTACCGTCACGAGAACGTCTACTTCCACTACTTCCTCTACGCCGACTTGATCCTTTCTGAAAATGCACGCTTCAAAGGTATAACCACCGAGACGACGCCCGTGAACGAATGGTGTGTGTTGTATGAAATGCTCGCGTTTGCATCGTGCCCAACGTGTTTCTTGCATGTTCCCCGTTGCCATGCCGTCATCTCGTGGGACACCCGGTTACCGGGATCACCCCACCATCTTTTGACACGCTTCCGTCACTTTTCCTTTTGCATCGGTATCTCCATGAGCTACCAGAACCGATGTGTTGCCGTGGCATCATTTTCGGAGTCGTTGCCGTGGCACCGATTTCGTTTTCGCCGCGATGACAAATGCTTCATAATATGCTCTTATCAACATTTTCATAAAATTGCATAAACTTGCATATGTCATCCGCATCATGATAACAACTTCAAGAATGTTTAAATTGTTGCTTGCTTCAATTGCTAAATGCATATGAGGTTTTTCGGAATTGTTGCTTGTTGTTCCGGCCTCATTCAAACTTGCCTAGTTAGGTAGTTTTATTATGCTTCACCTCTTGCCATGTTAATCAACATTTAGTATTGTTGAGTATTTAAACGGGAGAGAACTAAATAAGTCACGTGGCATTTCGTCAATATGCAACTCGTTGCATATTGAGCTCCACTTAATTTGTAGTATTGTTTGTGCATATTGCCATGCCACGCTTCATTAAATCGGACATACATCATACTTGGTTGTGCATCATGCCATCATTATGTGATGGTTCTTTACTATGTTGCCTGCTTCTTTCCAGGTTGCTTCTCTCGTTAGCGTTCCGGAGTTGTGAGGATCCGTTCAACTTCGTCCGTTTGTCTTCTTCATGGACTCGTTCTTCTTCATTACGGGATTGCAGGCAAGATGACCATACCCTCGAAACCACTTCTATCTTTGCTTGCTAGTTGCTCACTCTATTGCTATGCCGCGATACCTACCACTTGCTTTATCATGCTTCCCATATTGCCATGTCAAACCTCTAACCCACCTTTCCTAGCAAACAATTGTTTAGCTATGTTACCGCTTTGCTCAGCCCCTCTTATAGTGTTGCTAGTTGCAGGTGAAGATGAAGTTTGTTCCATGTTGGAACATGGATATGTTGGGATATCACAATATCTCTTATTTAATTAATGCATCTATATACTTGGTAAAGGGTGAAAGGCTCGGCCTTATGCCTGGTGTTTTGTTCCACTCTTGCCGCCCTAGTTTCCGTCATACCGGTGTTTTGTTCCTTGATTTTGCGTTCCTTACGCGGTTGGGTTATAATGGGAACCCCTTGACAGTTCGCCTTGAATAAAACTCCTCCAGCAAGGCCCAACCTTGATTTTACCATTTGCCACCTAAGCCTTTTTCCCTTGGGTTCTGCAGACTCAAGGGTCATCTTTATTTTAAACCCCCGGGTCAGTGCTCCTCTGAGTGTTGGTCCAAACTAGAGCTCCTTGCAGCGCCACCTCGGGGAAACTTGAGGGTTGGTTTTAGTTGTACGGATTGCTCATCCGGTGTGCCTGAGAACGAGATACATGCGACTCCTATCGGGATTTGTCGGCACATCGGGCGGCTTTGCTGGTCTTGTTTTACCATTGTCGAAATGTCTTGTAACCGGGATTCCGAGTCTGATCGGGTCTTCCTGGGAGATGGAATATCCTTCGTTGACCGTGAGAGCTTGTGATGGGCTAAGTTGGGACACCCCTGCAGGGTTTTGAATTTTCGAAAGCCGTGCCCGCGGTTATGGGCAGATGGGAATTCGTTAATGTTCGGTTGTAGAGAACCTGACACTTAACTTAATTAATATTAATCAACCGCGTGTGTAGCCGCGATGGTACCTTTTCGGCGGGGTCCGGGAAGAGAACACGGTCTCGTGTTATGTTTGAACGTAAGTAGTTTCAGGATCACTTCTTGATCATGATAGCTTATCGACCGTGCTTTGCTTCTCTTCTCGCTCTCATTTGCGTAAGTTAGCCATCATATATGCTAGTGCTTGCTGCAGCTCCACCTCACTACCTTTTCCTACCTATAAGCTTAAATAGTCTTGATCTCGTGGGTGTGAGATTGCTAAGTCCTCGTGGCTCACAGATACTTCCAAACAGTTGCAGGTGCCGATGATTCCAGTGCAGGTGACGCTACCCAGCTCAAGTGGGAGCTCGATTAAGATCGTGTTCGTTGTGTTGTTTCGTTTCCAGTTGATCAGTAGTGGAGCCCAGTCGGGGCGATCAGGGATCTAGCATTTGGGGTGGTCTTTCTTTATTTGGTTCTGTAGTCGGACCTTTATTGTATTCTGGATGATGTAATGCTATATTTATGTATTGTGTGAAGTGGCGATTGTAAGCCAACTTTTTATCCCTTTCTTATTCTGTATATGGGATGTGTAAAGATTACCCCTCTTGCGACATGCCTACTATGCGGTTATGTCTCTAAGTCGTGCTCCGACACATGGGAGATATAGCCGCATCGTGGATAAAAAAAAAGAAGTGATACACTAGCATCTGCAAATACATGGTTCACGGTATCAGTTTGTATCATCATCATTCATCATCATAACGTTGTACCAAGGCCCGGATGAGGGCGTTGTATGCATGCATGTGGCGTGCCGGCTCAGGCATTTTGTCGAATAGGTGCGGGTGTGCGAGAGTGGTGCTTGAGCTGCTGCTGCTTCTGCTTCTGCTGGAGGGACGGGGCAGGTTCGGTTGTCGGTTTGAGTTGGTGGTGCATCACGCTCGCGCATGATTTCTCTTCTCTTCTTTGGAACTCGACTCGACTCAACCTTGTTTTGGAAGAGGGAAGACTTTCTTTTCGCCCAGTATGAAAGAAAGGGCCCTCGTCGGCCTGCTTGGGACTCTCAAGTGAGTGTCTGTCCTTGCTTTCCTTTAACCAAAAAATATTTCTCTAATAAAACGGGTGGTCCTACTTTTAACTAGATTGACAGTGTCATGGCGGATGAATTTATTTATTATTAATACAAGAAAAAATTGGTGTCAATGCAGTTTCCCTTTTTGGTTTTCAGAAGGTGACGTGGGTCTTTCCGTCTTTCTAGCAATTTTCTTCCATTTTTATAATTTTTGTATATCATTCAATTTGTTAACATTTTCTTAACTTCATGAAAACATTTAAACATTTGGAATATTTTATAATTCCTTAATATGATTTAATATTTCTGAACAGCTTTTAAATTCATAGATATTTTGAAAATTCAGGAGCATGTTGTTAGATTGTTAACATTTTTTATAAATTGTGAATATTTTTTAAAATTCCATGAACAATTTTTTTAAGGATCATTTCAAATTTGGAACATATCTTAAAATAAATCCATGTGAAATAAAAATATCCCTAAAAAGCAGAACTTTTACTAATCAACGTACTGCTTTTCAAGAATTATGTTTATCTATTACATAACCACAATACTTGCACTTTTCGAGGCACTATCTCAGGTACTGTTTTTAATGGTATGAAGCATATTTTTTACTTCGCATAAACATCCATTTCAAATGTCAAAAACATTTTTTTGTAACACGTGAACACATTTTTTTAATGTCACATTTATTTGAATTATAATTTTTCCATAAATTACATAAACAATTTTGAATATCAGCAAAAAATGTCAGATAAGTTTATTAAATGCTATCACTACAACATTTGTTTATGATGTATAAATGTTTTATGAATGAACGATGGACTTTTTAAAATTGAAGGACTTTATATTTTGGAAACATAAGTAAAAGCAATAAAAAAGGGAAAAAATGGAAGACATTTTTTTCGCTAGAGAGCTAACGCTGCTCCGCGCATAGGACATATAGGGAGCGCCTGAGCAAGCACATCATATATTGTGGGACAGAAGCACAAATCACCTACATCGTCAGAATGCGCCGGCCGTATAGCATTGATTTTTGAATGATTTAGGTGCCTGTTTTGGTAACCTTTCACCATTCTTGGGAATATTCTGACCAGTTTTAATTTTTTTTCTCTCTTGTTTTTGTGTATTTCTCCATTGATTTCTTATTATTTTCAGTTTTTTGGATTTTTCCTTCTCTTTATTTTTCATTGTTGTTCCTATTTTCTATTTTCAAATACATGTCGAGTTTTTAATACATGTTGAACATTTTTCTTATACAAGTTGTACATTTTTCAGATACACATTGAACATTTAACAAATGTACATCGTACATTTTGCAAATTACATGGTGATCATGTCTTATGCACACAACACTGAAATTATTTCAAAAATTTCATGAGCATATTTTTGAACATTTCGAGGGCCCAAAACCTTTTTAAAAAATAAGTGAAAATTTTCATCTCCCGAACAATTCTAAAATATATGATGAAACACACTTTTTAAAGTGTGAACTCAATTCTTAAGGTCACGAGCAATTTGTTTTTTACTGCTACATCTTTTTTGCTAAATTTCAAGATTTTTGTTACATTTTGTGAACATTTTTAATGAGCGGGGAATATTTAAAAAAACTGAACTATTTTTGAAATATGTTTATTGGAATATAATTAAGAGTAAACAGAAAAGGAAAATGACAAAGAAGTAACAAAACGGAGGTACATAACGAAACAACACATGTGGAATATTCTATCGGGTCCACTCACTAGAGATTTCCTCCCTTGAGGCGACATGACTATGTTTCTTGCTTCGAGTGAGATAAAGATGCTCAATTAATCTGTGGGACCTATATCTTGCTTATACGGAGATGATAGCTCCCATCGACGGAAGTTTTCAATGATGCGCGAATGGCTGACCTAGTATAACTTTTTTTTCTCAATTTTTCACCGATTTTCTATTTTTCTGAGTTTTCCTGATTTTCTTTGTTTCTTTATCTGTTTTACATCATTTTTTGCTTCTTTCCTGGTTTTCACTTTTTTTATTTTATTCTTATTTTTCTTGGTTTATTTTTGTATCTTTCTTATTTTTATCAGTTCTTCATTTTATTTATTTTTCTGGGTTTTTAATGTTTTGCATTCTTTTCGCAATGTTTTCTTTGTTTTTATTTATTTTTTTCTTTTGATTTCCTTCGTTTATTTTTTGGGTTTCGATGGTTCTGGTTATTTTTACTTTGTTAAAATGAAAAATTATTGACTTTGTTTTAAAAAAGTTAAAAGTGTATATAAAAATGTTGGTCCTGTATACAAAAACATAGATATTACAAAAGTTATTAAAAATAACCAAACTATTTATAAATATCTAACATGTATACAATTTTTCTTGTATAAAAACATATAAAAATGTAAATTTTACGTAATAATAATTATTGCCATTATGAAATGTTAAACACATTATCCACATATTTATACATATTTTACATTTTAAAATACATCACCAATATTTCTATACATGATCATCATTTTTTTTAAATACATGATTAAGACTTATAATACAAATATTAATAGTGGTTAACAAATAAAAACTTAACCTAGAATCAGTCAGCTACAAAGTGGACATTGTGTGTTCTCGTCAAGTTGTCATTTTGTTTTCAAATCATCTGCATCAACTTGTATATCTCAGATCAAGTGCTATTATTAGTAGACAATGCATCGTTCACTGTACTAACAACTTTTTTTGAAGGGTAACTCAGTGTACTAACATTGTCTTGTTCAATTTCTTTATCGAGCACCACTTCACTACTACTATGGGCATCCCAAGGCAAGGGCCCCACAACGTTTAGCCGGTGGAGACCTTTACTCCCAAGTGGCCCTGAGAGACCCCATATCGGTAGCTAGGGTTATGAACACCATGGCGTTATCTTTAAGATATGGAGCATATGGACTCTACACTTTGAATTATTAGTTGAGAAGATGTTGGTGCCATTTTAGCTAACAATGATGCTTAGTACATGCCACTTTATATGTGGTCACACATCAAGTTATAATATATTTGTTCTAAACCATTAGTATCTCATATCTAGTGCTCCCTACATTCACTATTATAAGTTGTTCTAACTTATGTCTAAATTGGATGTATATACATGAGTTTTAGTGTCTTTGTTCACTCTTTTCAATCTGCATGTAATTCATACCGAAATATCCAAAATGTCTTATAATAGTGAACAGAGGGAGTAACACACATCCTTTTTGTTCTATTGGCAGCACAAACAAGTTGCTTCTGTGTGGACTATTGGGCAGAGGTGTCTTCATACCTAGAGACTTTATGTGTGGTATATAATTGTGTTGCACCATGTTCTAGTTTATCCTTTGTCATTTTAATTTCCCTTTGCCATGTATGATTTCTTCTTAGTTAGAGTGGCTCATATGTTAAAAAATGGTAACATTAAATCGATTCAATAGCAAAAAACTACCATATTACGGGCTAGGGTTACAGAAAACTACCACTTTTCTTAATTTTCCAAAATGCTACCACAATTTTGGTTCGCTGTTCCTAAAAACCCAAGTGATTG
Organism: Triticum dicoccoides; assembly: GCF_002162155.2. NCBI lineage: Eukaryota > Viridiplantae > Streptophyta > Magnoliopsida > Poales > Poaceae > Triticum > Triticum dicoccoides. The sequence goes on from NW_021298589.1 coordinate 10,544, forward strand.
AGTTGTTATTTTTTAAACGCCATTATGACAATGCTGGCCCACTCGTCAGGTCTGACGTGGCATAAAAATGAACACCATTAGCTTTGACCGTTAGGTTGACCATTACGTGTAGTTCATGTATTGAATAGTGAAACAAATGAAAGGGTAAACAGTGCAACACGAAATATATGCCATTTGTTTTTTTGAAGCCCTGGATATGAGATATAGTGCACTAATGGTTTAGAACTAATATATTATAATTCATTCATAACAATATAAAAAGCCATGTCATCACGACTGAGGTGAGATGGACGAAAACCTAGCCCCCGCCGCCA
>NW_021298590.1:0-3432 GCF_002162155.2 Triticum dicoccoides
AATTGGGGTCGCAGTCGGTCGCTCACATCCCTCGTAGCATCTGGCTCCAGGTTCCTTTGTGGTTCACTGATAAATTTTAGAATTCAATGGTGAAATTAATTACCGGCCTTAGTTCCCTTAAAAAGATTGTGTAATTAATTTGATGGTGTGGATTAATGAGAGTCTTGATGTGATGTTTTTCCTTTTTTGGAAGGAGAGATGTTTTACATTTTATAATTTTATGGGTCCTTTTTTGGAAGGAGAGATGTTTTTCCCTTAAAAAGATCCCGTCTTATTCCCTTTTTATCGGTAACAGTAGTTATGGAAGGAGGCTATCTAGTTTTGTAAGGAACGGATGGATGGTATTTTCCCCCATATCGTTGGACGTGTGAGATGCCCTTTTTTACGCAAGTTTCTTTCTATCTTGGACTTAAACTCTACAATTGACTGGTGTAATTAAGTCCCGGTCTTAATTCCCCTAAACACATGAGTGTAATTAATTTTGACAGCGTGTGTTGAGAAGGACGAGACTTGCCTGCTCCCTCCCCGTGCTCCCATCCATGCTCCCGCGTACGTGGCTTGATTTGATTGGTAGAAAATAAGGTCCGGCCCCACCCCCTGAAAATCAGGGGGGGAGATGATTAGGTTAGAAAAAAAAAGAGAAAAGGACAGCCTTAGGATGAAGTGGGAGCACGGATGGGAGCATGGGAAGGGAGCAGGCAAGCCGGATCCTATTGAGAGGACGAGACTTGCCTGCTCCCTCCCCGTGCTCCCATCCATGCTCCCGCGTACGTGGCTTGATTTGATTAGTAGAAAATAAGGTCCGGCCCCACCCCCTGAAAATCAGGGGGGGAGATGATTAGATTAGAAAAGAAAAAGAGAAAAGGACAGCCTTAGGATGAAGTGGGAGCACGGATGGGAGCATGGGAAGGGAGCAGGCAAGCCGGATCCTATTGAGAGGACGAGACTTGCCTGCTCCCTCCCCATGCTCCCATCCATGCTCCCGCGTACGTGGCTTGATTTGATTGGTAGAAAATAAGGTCCGGCCCCACCCCCTGAAAATCAGGGGGGGAGATGATTAGATTAGAAAAGAAAAAGAGAAAAGGACAGCCTTAGGATGAAGTGGGAGCATGGATGGGAGCATGGGAAGGGAGCAGGCAAGCCGGATCCTATTGAGAGGACGAGACTTGCCTGCTCCCTCCCCGTGCTCCCATCCATGCTCCCGCGTACGTGGCTTGATTTGATTGGTAGAAAATAAGGTCTGGCCCCACCCCCTGAAAATCAGGGGGGGGAGATGATTAGATTAGAAAGGAGCCGAGGAGATATTTTTCCTTTTTTTTCTGAGAGAGAGATAATATTCCTTTTTTAACTGGCAAGAAAATTGCACAATTGGCAAAGATGGCCTTCCATCAAAAAAATATTTCATGGCTCTTTTTTTTTGCGGTTGAACAGTTTCACGGGTCATCAAATTCAGAACCCATATTTCCTCTTTTTTCCACTGTCTTTTTCCTTTTTAATGGCAGAGTTGTTATGGAAATTCATCGGCCTTTTTTTGTGGTTGAAGAGTTTCACGAATTGTGACCCGGATCTCGCGAATATATTGATTCCAGCCAACGATGACACTATGACTTCAATTCGATTGATTCTTAACAAATTAGTATTTTCAATTTGTGAGGGCCTTTCTCTATATATAAGAAATCGTTGATTAAGAATATATAGTGAAATCTTGGGCAACTGCGTAAATTTATGGAATCATTTACTTTACTATATCTTTTTTTGCATAGAAAAAAGAAGGGGAGTATTGATATATATTAGAGGGTATTGATATGAATTATGATCTGATGTGCTTTCTTGGTATACTAAATATAAGATTAATACTTCAAGTTGCTGAGTTGAATAATCATCCCTCCTAGCAAACCATATATAGAACTAGAAAAAACGCTCAAAAGAAAGAAAAAAAAGGGAATACATGTAGGTCAATCTACACGTAGATAATTCTATCCTGATTGCAATCTTTTTTTACATACAGAGTCCATATCATTTTCCTCTTTCCAGCTTCAACCTACACGTCGATGCAAAAAGAAGCTTCAACCTACACGTACATAATCTATCTATTATTATTATATATAAAAAGTAATTTAGGGGTAACTAGAAAAAAGAGAATTATGCTAGAAATTACCACAAAAATCAGAAACATCTAACCTTTAATCTTTTTACATCAGAAATCACTAGCACATATGCCCGTGCGTTGCAACGGGAGAGAAAAGTTTAGCATGCACTCAATTTTTCTAAGAATTGTATGTGCAAGCACAACCACCATGTTTCGCTATGAAGAAGGTGCTAGATGCCCTGTCCACCAAAACAACGAACCCAAAACACCCGACTGCACGGCACGGCAACATTGAAACGTTGCCACCCAATATCAGGGAGGCGTTGCAACAGGAGAAAGAATATCCTTGAACCCACGCATCGAGAAGATAAATATAAAGCCAAAAAATTGTTACAATGTACCGCCAAATTCTGGCATGCAAACAGAAGATAATGACAATCTCCATTTATCAAATAACAAAAAATTGTATGAAACTAAAACTATAAATTTGGTCTCGTACTATGAATAATTCATAATACAACAACAATAACTTATCAGGTCAAGGCTACAAATTATTTCTAGTGAAGTGCAGAACCCATGGGTGATCTACCTTACAAATATGATAATTCTAGTAAGAAAATTGCTTGTCATTTCCATATGCGACAAAACGATCCTTGATAGAACACGTGGACATAGTTCAAAAATGAACCGGGGATCAGACAATCTTGTGGATTGACCCTTTTAACATTTAGTATGAACTTTGCTAAAAAAACATTTACTATGAACATGAGTAAATAAATTATAATCATTTATGACTGGACTGAAAATGTGATCTCTTCTGTGGATCACACCTGCAAAATAATAATACAATGTACTTGGATCTAGGAAAAAACTTCTACATAGAATTTTAGAGAAGACTAATACCAAGCTGGGCCTGTCTAGCCATCCTGCCGAGCTCCATCTCAGCTGCAATTTCTGGACCAACTCACTTCTTCGCGATCAACAATGAGCGCAGGCAAGTCACTATGACAACGCATGAATGAGCATATGCATCGAACAAATTGATCAAACAGATGGAGCATAGTTCCATGAATAAACATGCATATTCATTAGATATATTATGTAATTTCAAAGCTTCAACTCTCTGCACATACATGTCTGACAACTGAAGCATCCAAATAATTCAAACCAGCAGTTAAGCATCACTATATACATTGCCGATGAAGACCCTCATGCAGTGTTGCTGATTCGGAAAAGAACCATGCAAAGACGATGCTACTATTTTCATGTATATACACAGTACCAAATAAAGGTAGATTCATCAGTGAACATGTGAGTCCTTGATTGCACTGTCATCAAAATAA